>NC_074716.1:44367138-44667138 GCF_947242115.1 Biomphalaria glabrata | reverse complement strand
GGAAATATGGAGGAATTGGTGTTGTAGCCTGGGAAGGTCAAGGGCGTGGGCATTCCGAAATGAGGCTGGGTCAGCATAGCATTGTAGGCATCGGGCTGGATGTAGCCGCTGACCCCGTAGAGGAATGTCGAGTTTGGTATAGTGGACCAATCTTTAATGGCAGTGCCGTTGAGATACTCGAATCTGTTAGCTGGATACCAGAAGGGCAGGCTCTGAAACAGACGTGAACTTTGTTTAGTTAGGGCCACGAGATGTACGGGTCAAGGTGATTTGGTTTGTGTAAATAAGATGTCTACAACAAATCAGCTTCGAGAAAATACTGCTAATAATAGACATTATATTTCCCATAGAACTAAAAATATATTTCTAGCTATTTCTCATATGTTAGAGAAGTTAGTTAATATGCGCCATATATATAAAAGTTCCCATTTGAGGATTAAATGCGTTTTATTTCGAAAAGAGGATTTCATTTATGTTTATTCACTTGAATAAGTATCTCCTACAATACTGTGGAGACCGGGTCATCAGACCTAACTCCGAATTCAAACATATGTATAACAATAGTACAGTTCCATCTTAATAATTAGTTTAAACTCTGCCTTGCTTTTAAAGCATTGATAGGGTGAAAGAATATCCATGGGATAATCAAATAGTAAAAGAGTTATGAATGTAGTACTATCAATCCCTTTGTTTTGCTTTGTCAATTTCTAGCTTTGAGACTTCTGTTTAAAAAAAATAATGTTCATAATAATAATTTAATTAACAATTAACAAACATAAAGTAGGCTCAAGACGCTATGACAACTTATCAGACATAAAAATGAGAGGTTAAAATGACAAATTATTCTAAAAACAAAAAAGGTTTGAACAGATAGGTTTTAATGTTCTTGAATGTAGTAAGTTCCCATTTCAGACCTTTGTGGTAATAGGGCAGATAATGTAAAGGTCATCCGTTTCTGTGGCCTACGGTTAACGAGGGTGTCATGTAGCCAGCTCAACGACCGACCGCCTTTACTTTTGCCTCAACTAATGTCTAACAGAAGATGTAGTGAAGCATGTAATTTATCTGAGCTCAATGTACTAAAAAAAAAAAGCCCGTAAACCGTAACTTTTGAGAAGGAAAAGTCGACACTAACATAGCTGATTCCAATAAGTACACAGCTCTCTTAGGGAAATATAAAGTGATCAGGTCACTAAGTTCAAATCAAAATTCTTCAAACCAAAGGCTCACCAGTAAATAGAATTAACACTAAGAATTCATCAGTAAATATTTTTCACCAAATAGTAAAGTAAAAAAGTAAAGTTCCCTTTCAGACTTAGGGCAGATGATGTAAAGGTCTTCTGTTTCACCTTCACCAAATAGCCAAAAAAAAAATGTCTCATTTAAATATCATATCAGTAAATTAATTTAAAAGTATACAATATGTAGACCTCACATTAATAAAACAACACACCAGTAGTGTCACTTCACATCATTAGATATATAGGTGATGTTGATTGTGTAGTGTGAAAGATATATGATACTAAAACTCCCCACTGTCTGAAATGACTTTATAGTTAAATCATTTTCTTGTGAACAAAGCATAAACCTATGTGAAATCCTGTGATTTTCAGATTTCTAGCTGGCGCTTTAATTCTTTGATGAAGATTAATATTACTGGCTTATGTGTCCACCACATCTTAGCCGTTGGTCACAAAAACCTGCCTCTTAACCATTAAAAAATATATATTTTAAACTTGACCAATTCACTTGGACTATGTTCGAGGTGACTCACAAGCATATCCTTGGCAGAGCCAGAGAAGAAAGCGTTCCAAGGGTCGTAGTTCCCATCCAGCGTATGTTGAGTCAACCATGTAATACAACCCATGATGGTTCTCAGAACTGTCTGCGGTGTACCTAAACAAACAAACAAAACAAAAAACAACCCACAAATAAATTACAATAACAATATTCTTTTACTTTTTTTTTTACTTTTTGTCCTCTAAAAGCCATGAGTTTCCAACACAGAAAAGTTATATAATCCAAGTGGAGATAAATGGTTTCGGTACTGTACCAGAGACCCTATTGGGGACAAGTTTCGTGCCCAGACTTATTCACATTATAACAGCTCAGTGGATACATTCAATTCTGATAGAATTAAGAGTATTTTCATGATTGAAAGTAAAATCTAAGTGTTTCCTTTGAAAAGTCCAAGTGGATGAGATGCTCTGACCAGTAAGTTCCCCCCTTCTGCGAGACTCAAACTTTCCAAACCAACCATGACTTACATTAATAGACCTACAACTCGTTGTAGCTTACCAAGATGGTTTAGTCCCGAATTCTCTAATATGAAGTGTAAAATGTATTACAAAATCAAAACGGTTCCACATAGAAACATCCTAACATTGGTATCATCGGGAAAAAAAGGATATTAGATATACATATTGCGACTGAGGTTAGCATGTTTCGTTTAGTCGCCAGCTAGACCTTTTATCTCCAACAGAAAGTAAAGGTACCCTTTCAGACCTTGATGATGTAAAGGTCATCTGTTTTTGTGGCCCACGGTAAACGAGGGTGTTGTGCGGCCATCACAGCGACCAACCACTCAAACCCTAACTAATGTCAGGTACTCAATAGAACTGGATGGGCTCAGAGGCGACGAAATTTAAAAAATCCCAGTCTTCGAACCCTGGACCTCTCGGTGCGGATGCCAAGCCCTTTACCACTCAGCCACTGCGCCTCCTTATATCCAGCATAACATATATATTTATTACGCTTACAAGACCTAAACGTCACATACGAGACCTTTCTAGATTTGCTACCTACGAAACATTTCTTTAAGTCGCTTGCAAGAAATTCTTTATTTCACTTACAAGACTGTCAGGGGGAGGTATGGCGAGAGTGAATACTTGGATATTTTGGTATGATAGTTATATCCTTTTGTTTAGGTACTCCCAAGCCCAGGTAATGAATGTGAATACTCTTGCACGTGTTATGAACTGAATGGTTTAGTCTTCTTTGAATGTGCGAGAGAGTGTGTGTGTTAGTGAGGTCTAGTTACCGGTCTAGGAAGGTTAGACAGTTTCTTCCTCGACTGGTGGTGGTTTATTAATATTAATATTATTGTGCATTATTTGTGCCCTATCGGATATTTTAGTATTATTTTTATTTCCATGGATAGCTTGAGTTGAAGTGTATTTGTTTAGTAATATTTATTTAGTAACCCCTAACGAGCTTGAGTTGAAGTGTATTTGTTTAGTAATATTTATTTAGTAACCCCTAACGAGCTTGAGTTGAAGTGTATTTGTTTAGTAATATTTATTTAGTAACCCCTAACGAGCTTGAGTTGAAGTGTATTTGTTTAGTAATATTTATTTAGTAACCCCTAACGAGCTTGAGTTGAAGTGTATTTGTTTAGTAATATTTATTTAGCAACCCCTAACGAGCTTGAGTTGAAGTGTATTTGTTTAGTAATATTTATTTAGCAACCCCTAACGAGCTTGAGTTGAAGTGTATTTGTTTAGTAATATTTATTTAGTAACCCCTAACGAGCTTGAGTTGAAGTGTATTTGTTTAGTAATATTTATTTAGCAACCCCTAACGAGCTTGAGTTGAAGTGTATTTGTTTAGTAATATTTATTTAGTAACCTCTAACGAGCCTAACGAGCCAAGCAATAAAAAAAGAACCCCGACAAAGACCTATACGTCACATAAAAGACCTGGCTGGTTTTGCGGTATGCGCTCTGGACTGTCGTTCGGACGTCTTGGTAGTCGTAGGTCATCTCCCCATCATGCTTTCGGGAAGTTTGGGCTAGTATGTAGATTTTCTTCAACTCTGAAGGAACATCCGAAATATGTTAAACATATTACAAACATTTACAATGACCTTTCTCTACTATAAGGCTTACTATGTTTAAGTCGCTTGCAACACATTTATTTAGGTTGCTTATAAGACCTGTATGCCGCCTACAAGACCTTACCCAGCCTCCAGTGTGATTTTCCGGTGCTTTCATCAAAGATACTCCAAGTGTTCATCAAAGCATTGGCTGCCATCGCAGTGGTGAAAATTCTATCTTCACCTCGAATCTGGTGAAAGTAATTATACATTGGACGAGCTTATAAGAATGTGCATTCAAAATCAAACATTATGAATTGTGTATAACTACATATGGATAATGTCCCCGCCTTAAAGCTGGTGCCTCAAATTGTAAACCTCAACATCCGTATATCGTGAGCTAAATTCATTACTTATCTTAACATCATCTGCCCTATAGATCGCAAGGTTTGAAAAGGAGAATCGTACTACACGAGATTTTTAGAGTAAATTCCTCTTACCTTCAGCTATCCTTATAATGAGAGTAGACCGATTCCATACTTAAATTTGAAGAGAGTTAGATACTATATAGGCAATTCTTAAAATTACACAATATAAGGTAGGTTTGTTATATCCCAGGACAATTTCGTCAGATAGATAAAGACAAACCTATTGACCAATTGGTTAAGCAATCTGGAATTCCAATTCACTTTAAGACTGAGGATTGTACGAGCCCCTGAGTCCATCCAACATTATAGGTACCTCACGATAGTTGGGGAAAGTAAAGGCCCTTGTCCTGGCCACATGACTTCCTCGTTAGCCGTCGGCCATATAAACAGATGAGCTTCTAATCCCTCCTCTACATGGACGGGTTGCATGTTGAGTTACACGTAGAGCCATGTTATAGCCCCGTTTTTTTTATATATCATTTTACAATTGCAGTTGTTTTCTGGGATATGAATACATTTTAGTATAATGAAGATACGTTAGAAAGTAAAGACAGACATAATCACAAACATAAAACACAACTTCAAACACAGACAAGACCAAAGACAGACGTTACCAGTGGCTTGTGATCGTGAGTGACGTCACCATCGCCAAGGAAATCGTCAAAGTAAACCTTTTCCGATTGTTCACTTTTGGCTTGTGCTAATATCGCTTTGGTCATCTCGTACTGTGTAGCATTCTTAAGGATGTTGTATACTGCTTCCATCACCTGTAAAACCAGTGAACTATACATGTAGTTTTTAACTTAATTTGATAATATATTTTTAAGAAACTGTAAGTACAATCAAACGGATAAGCTCTAATGAATACCTGACATTAGTTAGGGAAATGTAAAGGCGGTTGGTTGTTGTGCCGACAACATGACACCCAGTTAACCGTGGATTACAGAAACAGATGACCTTAACATCATCTGACCTGGAGATCGCAAGTTCTGAAATTATTTTTTTTATAAATCAACTGACTCTGTAAGTAAAAATCTGTCCGCCACCCATTCACAAATCAAGTTGAAACTTTACATAATTATTTATTGTACCTGACAAGAATAAATTTTTAAAAAAAGATTAAGCAATAATATTTATTGGTAATTAATTATCTGGTTTGGTGTCGAATAAGGGAAGTAATGCTACTTTTGAAATAGGTGTCGCTGTACATATAAAGTTATTCCCCCTTATTCTATTTAGATTTAGTTGTTTTTATTTTGTTTTTTTTCCTCCCACTTCCCAATCTCGGATCAAGTTAATACTTTGCATAATTATTCATAGTCGATAACAATACATGAGACACTTGAAAAAATAGCCAATTAATTTATCAATTAGTGGCTATTAATTATTTTGTTTTATATAGCAAAAATGGAGCTTATCTCTTCTTTTAATACATATTACCCTGATTTTAGAGGCTCATTATTTAACCTTTGTTTTTTTAAAAAAAGGTTTTTAGGTATTGTCAATGAACGTTGAATGGTGTAATACTGAAGCATGCGAATGTCGTGTAATACTGAGTTCTTGCTTCCTGAAGTACTCTAGACTCGGGACAAGACAAATAGTACAAACTGACCTAAGTCCGTTTCAGCAGACAACATGAAGTTTATTTTACTACAATAATAATACACTGCACTCCTTGTTAGTGCTACAAGTCAAGAATTAATAATCCTATCCGCATAGCAGCGGTATCAAATGTTTCAATCACGTCCGCATCTCAGCGGGTAACAATAAGAACAATTACTACTAGTGACACTGGAGCTTCAACTATAGATATCCATTGAAATACGAATAATACCTTAATATTCAATAAGCACATAATGAAATCAACTCTCAAATATAATTAATCAACAATCATTAGTCCATCGACTTTCATGCTATATGCATATATATACAAGTGTCCAGGAAGAAACGTCCAACCTTCCTGGACCGGGAGCAAGACCTTACTGACTTGACTTGACTTGACTGAACTCAAAGTCAACTTTTCATTCTACTTCCTGTTTTCTACATCAGGAATTCCACGTGTCTTTTAAACTATTAACATGACGTGAACTTTAGATCATGCAATGTCAACTAAGACTGTGACAGGTATCTATTTCTGCATAGGCGTAGCCTATTAGAGGTAAATGTTTAAATAGAGGTTTTAAATCTACGCCAGAGCTATGAATTTTTATTTTGTGAACATATTATATTACCTAGCATCACGCTAGTAAATGTTTGTAAAATATTTTACATATTTCGGATGTTCCTTCAGAGTTGAAGATAGTTTACTTCCTAGTCCAAACCTCCCGTAGGATGACGGGGAATGGGAGCGGGCAGGATATGAACCCTCGACCATCGATAAATCCGAACTATAGTCCAGCGCGCAAACCGATCGACCAGGCAGCCACCAGGCAGTACATTACCTCTGCATTCTCTGGTTCGTTCAGTTAGTCCAAGCATCTATGAGGTACTTACCACAAGTGGTATAGAACCAGTCTGGGCTGCCGTGGCTAATGCTGAGACAGTTCTTGAAACAAACCAATAGAATTCGATCTGGGACGGGTAGTAGGTCAAGGCAAGGTCAGGGCGACCTGTGAAGTTCGTCTTGATGACAAACGCGATCAGTGAGCTGGTATTGATATAGATTTGCTGTTGGGAAAACGTACTTTCACTAGTAAATAAGGCATGGTCTGAACAAATAATTTACAAATCGTTCTGATAAGCACATGCATTGACGAAGTGGAAAGAAGCATTGGAATGAGTGAGAAAGATTGGTTTAGAAATTGTACATAGATTAACAGTACACGCCAGCTAAGCCCTTTGATTTGTACCCAGGTATCGTTTATTATGGCCAAAAAAAAAAGATATTTTTTTTTATTTTATAAACGGTAAGACCACATTTTAATGATCAACCTAACATTATTTTTTTTAGCCTGTGAATTAGTGTATCTGTTACAATGACATTTCACTGCTCAGTCTCTCTTTACTTCTCTCTTGTTTTTCGCTCTGTAACCCCCATTTTTTTTTTTTTTTTTTTTTAATGTGCATCAATATTTCTCCCACATATGCGCCCCGACACATACACGCACTCATATTTTTGGCCCGTAAATTCTAGTATCACTTTCGCTTATCTCCTCTTCCCTCCTCCCCCCACCCGCCAGCAACAAAATGTGAGTCGTCCGTACACTCTATTTTCTTCGGCTTCTTAATTCAATCTCTCTCTCTCTCTCTCTCTCTCTCTCTCACACACACACACACACACATACATACATACATACATACATACATACATACATACATACATACATACATACATACATACATACATATATATATATATATATATATATTTGTTAGCTATACTTTTTCTCTGTAACCTTTAACCAAACAATGTTTGTAAAATGTTTTACATATTTCTGATGATCCTTCAGAGTTGAAGATAATTTACTACTTAGCCCATCGCGCAAGTCATTTCAAATACGGTATTGGGTACGTCTTCATTTTTTTTTTTTGAAGAATTAGACTGTGTTGTGTTTAAAAGTCTGGATTATGTTATTGTATGCTATTTGTTATGTTAGTAACTTGTATTTAAGAACTCACTATTGTCCTATATACCATCTCAAGTAAACAGATTGTTTAACAACATTTCCTCTCAAATAGACAACAACCAACCACCAACACTACTAAAATGGGGTAAGAGTAGAGTTAGTATTATTTTTAAAACGTTTTTTTGTGTGTGCCTAATCTCCTCTCTCGTACCCGCCCCTATTTGAACATACAAACAAGCTCAAAACACACTAAAGCGTAAATTAATTTACGGGTCTTAAATTCAATAATTGTAAAGGAAATGTGTCAATTGAACCGTATTGCCGTACACGAGCTGTTGTATGCCACGAAATGTACATATTGCAGTACAGCTTGACTCACCAGAACCCAATATATGATTTAAGTAAACTACTTAGAAACACACAAAATAAAACTCTAACCTCTAAAACTGGGTCAGCTAGGACGTCAGGGCTGACGAGGCCGGAAAGAATTGATGACGTAATTCCGTAGATAGTATTGGCAGCCACGGTGACGTCGACGTTATTGAGCTGAAAGGGCATACCCACGTTCAGATAGAACAACTTCCTAAGTTCTTCAATGGACTGGATCTGCAGGAGAATAAAATATATTCATAGATTTTTTTATTTTTAGAAAACTATCAATGTAAAACTGGAACTCCTTATTTCAAATAAAAATAATTCAAATGAAAATTAACATAAAAAAACAACAACAAGCAAAATAAAAAAAAATTATAAAAGGTTTATTTAAGCGAAAGAACCTGCACATTTATAACCACAAATCTCAATACTGTCAGTACGTGTACAAAATTTCTATCAGACAAATGAAGTGAGTTTATATAAGCTTTGTAAAAAGTGTAGTATTATTGGAAATGTTTACACTAAAACTAAATTAAGTTTATCTGACCTTTGTTTACAAGTTGATTTTTAACTCATACTTAACACATTCAACACAGGCAACACTATTTAAAATTTAATTTCTACCTTGTAGTGCGTTTTAATATAAGCGTTAGTTTTTTTTAATTTTATTTTACGTTTTTTGGTCTTTCCTTGAGAAATAACGCTTGTTACGTCAAAGCCCAAACGTCATTCAGGACGTCAAGGGACAGAAGAAGAAGTTCGAAATAGAGAACATTATTATGAAAGTCAAAAACGCAGACGACCAGCCCACCAGTAGTCTTTGTAGAGGTGCACATCTATTAAATATAAAAGAATACTGCTGAACTAAACAGTTTTTTTTTTTTAATGAACAAAGTATGTGCTATTCACCCAAGTTGTGACCAATGCTATGTCCCCACCATCAGCTTTTGCTTTGTCCAGAAACTTCCGGATGTAAAAGTAGGTCCTCGGGTCAATGGTATTGACATTTGGGTCGCTGGAGAATGGTCTGTAGGCGTATTTCTTGAGGGCAGTAAAGACTGTGAATAAATAAAGGAAGAAAAGTTATCGTAAATAACATTTAGAATTCTAGATATTCACTTGAATAAGCTTTGAGTCTTGAAGAAAATAGAGATTTTTGCAAAAGAACAAATGCCTAGCTTAATTTGAATTGTGTTATGTTCTATGGTGATTTGCGTCCACACAAACATACATTTTTAGAATATGATTTAGAAGCTTGAACATCAGAGGCTACAAAGGTTTGTGTATTTCTAAACAGATCTAACGATTTTCATAGAAAATGACAGTTTATGTATATCTTTGCGGAAACAATCCCTAACTAATTGGCTACATGTTGAAAACTTTGGTTTGACCGTTATACTTATTCACAATTGTTCCGAACGACGTCAAAAGTGTTTTTGTTTTTTTAACACTACGTCACAATGCTTCAACGGGAATTACCGCACTCGACTCAAATGTTGAAAAAGAACTTTAGTGTAAGAAGCTCAATGGAAAGGCTCAATGCAATAAGAAGCATTACAAGACTTGAACAGAATGAGAAATCATAGACCACGTTCAGCTTCATTAAGTAGGAATTAATTTTTTTAAACAAATTTTTGTTTCGATATAACTTGTTTTCTCACTCTCTAATTCTTGTTGCTACATCTAATTCATAATTCCTATAGTCACACATTCTATTTTTAATTCATGTATTTTCAGTTTTCTTAAAATGCAATACAAGAAAAATATGCTTTTAATTATTCTGTCAAATTACAAGAAATAATGTACACGATGAATTTTTTTTTCTTTAAAAGCGCTGCATAATTGATTTGTACATTTTGTTTACTAATTTCACAGTTCTTCTTAACATTCTGACAAATTATTAATATTTGATACACTTCAACTATTGGTTACAAAAGAAGGTTTATTGAATAAAACAATGATAGCAGATTGAATCTATTATACTTTTATATTAATATGGAATTGTTTGGTTTCTGTTTAACCTTTCTGCGTGCCTTTTTCTAGAGCGACAATCAGCTCATTTTTGTGTGGTTATAAAAGACTTAAATTTTTACCAAACTTTTCACCTCTCATTTGTAAAGTCTTATAGTAATAATGAGGCTTGTCTTCGAGTCTAAAGATCAATGAGGAATGCAGTATTTCCCGTGGTACGCAGCCCCAGCTTTGACCTACATATTTTGCCACAACAGTGCAAGCAAAACCATTGTCCGCAGGTGGTTGATTTTCTTTTCACCGTCTGCGTCTGTCCTCGGCAACAGATTATCTTTTATATGGGCACGTATTTTATAAAGGTAAGTATTCTAAATAGGCAAGTATTTTATATAGGCAATTATTTTATAAAGGTATTTTAAAAAGGCTAGTATTTTCATATAAAAAAAAGTAACCTGAAGTTAAGTTCGTGTTTTGACTTTGCCACAGTGACCACGCCTCTGGCAGAAGTTTTCTCTGTTCAAATAGCAGGGCACCCAGCCCGAGGTTAATGAAGGTGTCGTCAAAGTCTGGAGGAATGTGGAACGCTCGCAAGTACATATCTCTGTGAAGTTAGATGCAAGGGACAAAATCAACTTTATGTCTTTAGCAATCTTGAAGTAAACCTAATTAGTTGGGTTTAGTCCCTTTAAATCAGTGATGCCCAACCTAATTCGGCCCGCGGGCCGTTTTAATTTCCGACACTCGTCTCGCGGGCCACATGACCGAAAAGTTTCAAAAACGAAATGAAATTGTTCTGAAACTACATTGGTAGAAATTGTGGATTTAATACTTAATTAATAGGTTATTGGGCATATTTTTTTACGTGTCAGAAAACAGCTTCATTTCTCTACTTAAAATGTGAGCAACAGTGTAGATTGCTTTACAACCGACTCATTTTTCTGGTCTCTTTTTGAAAATATTCACATGGATCCTCCAATCTCTAGGCGTAGTTTAACAATCTTTTATTTGCGACTCAAGACAATAATGCCGCGATATTTATTTTATAATGCCGTTTTTATGTTGTCGTTTTTTTTTTAAATGCCCCACTTTCTTTATAAAATAAATATGTTGGCATTCATATTCAACAAAAAAAGTAAAGATAGGTTCACTTTTCGTGGTAGATTCTACATTCAGAGTTCCAAATTCATAAACACACAATCATAATACCAATACATCGGAAAAAAAGTGAGGGCCCAAACTTAGGTAACGATACATTTTTTCAACCTTTTTTTTTTTTTTTTTGGAAGGGAGATTTCTACACTTTGTTCCGACGTTTCGGCGGGCCTGATGGAACCACCTCGCGGGCCGGATGTGGCCCGCGGGCCGTATTTTGGGCTTCACTGCCTTAAATAATTGTTACCGCTATTTCTCCCTCACGCATTCTCCGATCAAGTTGATACTTTAAACAATTATTTATTGTTATTAACAAATTAGTCAATTAATTATTGGTAAAGGAAACAACTTGTACATTATTGGTAGATATAGTTGTAAGGACGGAATTATTTCCCTTTAGATAAGCTTTGTTGTTTTTTAAAAAGGGATCCTTTAATATTTTGCTAGTTAGGTTTTTAAGACATGTATGGCAATCTCCAATATGTGCGGTTCTTAATAGCTCTATGAATACTGTGTGGAGAAACAATTACTTAGTAATTTTTAATGGCTGTTGTTTATAATTTTGTAACCATCGCGAACTTTGGTCTCTTGAAATATGTTTTAAAAAGATTTAAAATATTAATTAGAGAAATCTTTGTGAATAGAATCAGAATCCATAACAAATGCAGTGTTCTATTAGCAGAAGAATAATAGGCTGTATGCCTGGTCGAGCGGTATGCGCACATAACTTTGGTTCGGATTTGTCGATGGTCCCGGGTTGATACTCTGCCCGCTGCCATCCCCCGTCGTCCTGCGGGAAGTTTGGAATATGAAGTAAATTATCTTCAACTCTGAAGGAACATCTGAAACATGTCAAACATTTTTTTTTTTAAATTCTTAGACGTTAGGGAAAGGTAAGGCGTAAACTGGTCAACTGGTCAACAGGTCAACTGGTCAAAGAAATAAACATTTGAAAAAACGTCGAACTTTTACAGAGAAGGTCCACTTACTTGTCCCTTAAGAGGAATTCAATTTCATCCACTAGATTCTCCATGCCTAGGACTTTCAGCAGAGCCTCTATCACATTCATGGGTAGCTCGTCAGTGATGTCAAATGTCGCCTGTTGACAGGATGTAGAATAGCATAAAGGAGTTTAATGTCATTGTCCCTTCTATCTTCTCTCTCCCCTTTCTTGTTGTAGAAAATTGTCGGTTTCGAGTGTTCCCTTCATTAATCACTACTTATAAAAATTGTCATATGTCTTTTTCATCTTAAAAAGAGTCACTATTTAATTTTACATAGTTGCTCTGCTGGCATTTATTTTTTTTAACTACTAAGAGTTTTAGAAGGACGAGAACTGAAGAATATTCAGTAGGGTCTTTAGATTTACAAGTCAAATTAAGCTAAAAAAAAAAAACCAGCCCCCTAACCACATAATATATTAAGTAACATTGTCTCTAGCCAATACTTATAAAACATCCCCTCTCCCCAAGCAACAGATATAGCCTACGTACGAAGTGTGTAAAACAATGGCCAAAAGGTCCATTTATTTGATTAAGTCTTCTACCTACCAATACCGATAAAAAAAACTATGGGTCCCGAGAACTAACCACTAAATTGTCCGGTGCACAGCTCCAGTAGTTCAGAGTGGAATTAAAGACCAGGGGCCAGAAGGACATGGTTGAAGTGTTATACTGCTGGTTCTTGTCATGGTAGTTTGAGAATGCCTGGAGAGAAAGAGTTGGATACAGACTTAGTATGAGTATAATTACAATTCTTTGAATTTACTGTTTTAATAATTATCACTATTATTTGTCCAATGTTAATATTATTCGTCGAAATGAAACTTTAATTTTCATTAATTGAGAGAAAAGATGAGAGATGGAGAGAGACAGAGAGAGAACACATGAAAGAGGGAGAGAGAGGGATGGAGAGACAGAAAAAAAGAGAGAGAATGCATAGAAAGAATAATTAGAGAGAGAAAAGAAAAGAAAGATTGAGGTGAAAAAGAAAGAGCTAGAGGTAAAGCGAAAGAGAGAGTTTAAGAAGAGAGAGATGTGAAAAAGAGAAAGGTGAAAAAAGAGAGAGGTGAAAAAGAGAGAGGTAAAGAAGAGAGAAAGGTGAAGAGAGAGACAGAGGTGGAGAAAAGGAGAAAGTTAGAAAAGATTAAAATAGTTTTTCTCTCTCTATTTTTTTGGTTCTTATTGTCTGCAAACTCTAATATTCGCATATTTATGTTCCTAGATAGCGCAGTAATACTTGATTGGCACTCAATTGATATTATTTAATTAAAGTAGTGCACAGAAAACCTTGAGCCCAAGTTGCCTAACACTCACCTGAATCGACAAAGTTAGTTGCTCATTGGACGGTGCGGGGGTGCCACCATACTTAACCGCCTCCAACAAGGTCGAGGTCACCCACGACGTCACGAACATGTTGTTGTCAAAGACGTCGAACAGCCGACGCGCCTCGGCCATGTCCAGCGCCCCGTTAAAGTTGAGCTTCACCCCACTTGAGTACACGCCTTTGGCACGGTGCCACTCTTTTAATGGAACATAAGGCTGATCTTTCTTTGTCTAAGAATTGAAATATAGTCTTTAACAAGCAAAATATTTAAAAATCCTTAAAAAAAAACAAAGCTTATTTAAGGGGAAGAACTTCTCATGTACAACTATATCTCACAATAATGTAGAAGTTATTTCCCTTGCGCTATATAAAAACAAAATAATTAATTACTAATAATTTGTTTAAACAATTGGTAAAAGTTTAAATTGATTCATGTTTTGTTAGGTACAATCGTATACAATTTCAATTTGATCCCAGAATGTCATGGGAGAAATTACAATTGTCTAAATGGACAAAACCCTACATACTTAGACGTATGTGTCAATATAGACGGATTAAGTGCCATTGTTGAATAGATTCATGTCTTGTCTACGCCAATGAATGACTGTTTCAACTTGATTCAAGATTGGTAATGGGGGAAATAACGAGTACTAACTTTTTACCAGACAGACAGACAGACAGACAGAGTGAATTGATATAAGCTTTATAAAAATTGAATGGAGAGTAGCCCGGACTGGAAACCGCTGCGCAGTTCATCTAAAAATTGCAATTAGTTAACTTAACCCTCCAACATGAAAATAAAAACGCAGAAGAAGAAGAAGAAGAAGAAATTATGAAAAGTATGAATTTTATCCATTTTATGCTCGAGTCCATTTTTTTTTAAATAGACAAATGGAAAAGCTCGACGGAAAAAAATCAAGGGAGATAAACTTTGTATTTGTTAAAAGAACATTCTCTTTTTATTTTATTTCCTTTTTTTGTAAACAATATGTCTTCGAGTTAAAAAAAAAACAGCATATTATATTATAATTATTATTTTCTTCACGTGGAAATGCGAATGAAAAACAGATCTCGATATTTCATCTGCATTGTTAGTTCTTACCTGATCATCTGCCGTTAGTTCCAGCAGTTTCTCAACGAATGTTGCAGATACTTGAGGTTTTGAGAAGACAACTCCCACAAACAGCATGCAGACGATGGTAAGACTTAAGTACGTCTGAGATCTCTTCATTCTGTACTTAGCTTTGGATTAGTTCCTACGAAGTTTAAAAATTATTATTTAAATTTTATGTGTCGATTTTTGAGGTAAAAGAAAAACACTCTGCATACGAAATGATAAACACGTTTCACTTAAGCTAAACAAAATATGCATTTTATAGGCCTAGCTTAAAGAATGTTTGCAAAAATGATAAGGCTCATTATAATGTTACAAACATGTTTTGGATAGTGCACAGTTTAATTGTTTTTTAATGCACAAAACAAATACATAATGTATTGTACGAAATACTTCAAACCGACGACAATTTTCAATCCCAAGATGCTATATACAAGCTACAATTATATATACTATGTATAAATCACCCCAAAGCTGTATACCAGTAACAACTACATCTTTTGTATTTTGAACTACTGAGGTTGTATACTGGCGTCAACTTCATTGCCTGCATATCCACCTGAATGCTGTACACCAGCTACAGCTACATCCTCTTTATTTCTACATTGTAGTTGTACACCAGCTACATTCTCTTTATTTCTACCTTGTAGTTGTACACCAGCTACAGCTACATCCTCTTTATTTCTACCTTGTAGTTGTACACCAGCTACAGCTACATCCTCTTTATTTCTACCTTGTAGTTGTACACCAGCTACAGCTACATCCTCTTTATTTCTACCTTGTAGTTGTACACCAGCTACAGCTACATCCTCTTTATTTCTACCTTGATTTTGTACACCAGCTACATCCTCTTTATTTCTACCTTGATTTTGTACACCAGCTACAGCTACATCCTCTTTTTTTCTACCTTGTAGTTGTACACCAGCTACAGCTACATCCTCTTTATTTCTACCTTGTAGTTGTACACCAGCTACATCCTCTTTATTTCTACATTGTAGTTGTACACCAGCTACAGCTACATCCTCTTTATTTCTACCTTGTAGTTGTACACCAGCTACATTCTCTTTATTTCTACATTGATGTTGTACACCAGCTACAGCTACATCCTCTTTATTTCTACATTGTAGTTGTACACCAGCTACAGTTACATCCTCTTTATTTCTACCTTGTAGTTGTACACCAGCTACATCCTCTTTATTTCTACATTGTAGTTGTACACCAGCTACAGCTACATCCTCTTTATTTCTACCTTGTAGTTGTACACCAGCTACATTCTCTTTATTTCTACATTGATGTTGTACACCAGCTACAGCTACATCCTCTTTATTTCTACATTGATGTTGTACACCAGCTACAGCTACATCCTCTTTATTTCTACATTGTAGTTGTACATAAGTTACAGCTACATTTTCTTTATTTCTACATTGATGTTGTACACCAGCTACAGCTACATCCTCTTTATTTCTACATTGATGTTGTACACCAGCTACAGCTACATCCTCTTTATTTCTACATTGTAGTTGTACATAAGTTACAGCTACATTTTCTTTATTTCTACATTGTAGTTGTACATAAGTTACAGCTACATTTTCTTTATTTCTACCTTGATTTTGTACACCAGCTACATTCTCTTTATTTCTACATTGATGTTATATACCAGCTACAGCTACATCCTCTTTATTTCTACCTTGATATTGTACACCAGCTACAACTACATCCTCTTTATTTCTACATTGATATTGTAAACCAGCTATATCCTCTTTATTTCTATACCACCCCCATAAACTTTCACAGCACCCCTATAACCTTTTACACCACCCCTATAAACTTTCACAGCAGCTCTATAAACGTTCACAGCGCCCCTACGAACTGTCACAGCGCCCCTACGAACTGTCACAGCGCCCCTACACAAGCTACAACTACACCCTCGTTATTTCTACATTGATATTGACTATTAACTGCAATAACATTTTCTTTAACTTTAAGCCGCCTCAGTGATGTATGCAAACGACATTCCGTAGTCTACATTACGACCTGATGAAAGTAGAACGACTTTATCGCAAGATAAGATCACAATAAGTCAGAAAGTCAATACCTATATTTTATTTCAGTTGACTGTTACTTTTAAAAATATGAGCCATCGCATCGATCCCTTGAAAAGTTAGACCATTCGAAAGGAAGAATAGACTTTACATCTTTCCCTCTATCTGAAGATCCGCTAGGGTTGAGTCCTTCTCTCTATCTAAAGATCTGCTAGGGTCGAGTCCTTACCCCTATCTAAAGATCTGCTAGTGTTGAGTCCTTCTCTTTATCTATAGATTTCTCTCAAAGTGGATAAATAAAACAAAATCTCCTCTCGACCCTTTTCAAAAGCATCTGTTTTGGTCGTGCCTTGATAATTCACGTGTCCACATTTTTATATTTGTGAAAACGACTAAAAGAACTAAGGGGGATAACATTCTTTCTAATTGTAAACAAAAAGTGTATGACCTATATCCGTTTATATCGTACAGTATGTTTAATTCACATGAAGTCTCGGTAAAGTTTTATAAGCATTACATTTCGAGAACAACACATATACAAGTGAGCTTAGTCATTAATTTATGTTCTAATATCGGGCATGCTACCTTGCCTCATAGTGGCGCCCGGGTGGAAACGATCGTAGGAGGAAACGATTAGGCTAAAGGGTAGCAAAACAAGACTCTCGTGGGGGTGCCTAAGGGGGTGCGAGAGCATTCTCATTGCACTGTGCGGAGTTGTAAAAAAGCTCCCACAGCCTTGTCACAATCCAGGCGCCGTTCCTCAAGGGGCCGTTACATAAATGGCGTGTCCTGCACGGTTAGCCTAGTAGAAAAGGAAAATGGCAGATGTCCCGGTGCACGCGGTCTCCGGCCGCGAGTCTGACACCCCGCCAGACAGAACAGTGTATACTGTTCTCATTCAGGCCGGCGAAAGGGAGCTCTTGTTCACTTTTGCTGGCCTAGAGTTCCAAAGGCCGAAGGCTCAACTCTACCTGACAGTTTCAAGAAGAAGAAGAAGAAGAATCCCGTAATCAAGAGAAACTATCGTCTTATATGTTAAATGTAAGGATATTTAAACAACATACGATCAAATACGTAACTGCAGATTTCTTTTTGAAAAGAGAAAACAATTGCATTTCTACGAGTAATCTAGTCGTGCATGTTGGTTAGAGACTTACAATCTGCTATGTCGTTGGTATTCCTGGCTGATTCAGACAACCCTATCCATGCCCTAATGGCGCTATGGAAGAAGAAGCGCTTGTATGAATTTGTCCTAGCATATTGGAATAAGAAATGCGACTTTATCATTGTATCTTTCTGAGTATTTTTTTATGTTGTGTTTTGCATTTGAAAATTATGGTTTAACGTATACAGGAAAAATAATAAAAGTTCGTTGTATTTTTACAATACCACTTTTCAAGTCAGAACTCCATGAAGAAATCTGGGTACAACCTGGACACGGATCTCAAAAACGGCTCTAACGATTTTCCTAGAAATTTAACAGTTGATGTAGATCTATATCGGTGAGAAACGAATTACTAGCTCATTGGCCCCACTGGAAAAACTTTAGTTTGACCTTAATAATTTAAAAATAAAAAAAGAAAAAGATTTTAAATTTCACTTGAAAACTAGGTCTAGATCTAGGACTATCGCGTTCTTGAAACTAGTATCGCGTTCGGGAATTTTCGAATGTAAGATATTATTGATTCAAGAGTTTAATAAAAATAATGTTCAGGAAAACTTTGCATACTAGTCTAAATCGAAATGGACTATTATAAAGTGTAGTAGATCTATACATGCGCTTACCCAGGATTTTTCACTGGGAAAGGGGGCCGGGTAGGAGAGGAGGTAAATAACTAAATATATTTGTAATCTTACATTCATTAGGTATGAAAGAAAAACAAAACAATCGTTCTACGTTGTATAAAATAAGTATTGTCTTTAAAAAATGTGCATTTGTTTTTCTTGTCAAAAAAAAATATTTCCATAATCAAACAAATTATTTACTATTGCTCCCACACCTTTACTTAATTGCCATATTTCAATAATAAACTTAAATGGTTCTTTACTCTATATTTCAAAGAAGGCCCTGACAAAATATTTGTTAATTAATTGTATATCTCTGATTTATACATTTATTAATTTCTTAAAAAAAGCATTCACTAGATGGATAGTTGGCATCTCTTCTGTGGTGTTGACTTCCTCTTTTCTACACTAATCTCTACGGATACGTTTTAATATACAAGACGCCCCATCATGGGCGTAGCCAGAATTTTTTTTCGGGGGGGGGGGGTTTGGGGGGGATTTTTTTTTTCTCCCCCCCCCCCCCCCCGCCTCCCTTCCGCTAAAAAAAATATATTTATATGTATGTATGTGTGTGTGCATATATAATCTTTATTACATTCTGACCCATCATTCTTTCGGAAGACGCTTATTGTGCCCTAGAATAGGTTCTACCTGTAGTTGGTGGAAAAGTTGCTAGCAAGGGGGCCTCCAAGCACGATTTCTGATATTGAAAGCCAACAAAATGCATATTCTAAGGTATCTATAGTGCATTTCCCTGCTATTAAAATGTTTTATTTCAAAAACCTAATGTGTTATTCTTATGACTTACACCCTCCCGCGCCGTTCGGCGCATTAACCGTCAAGCTGTTTCCACAAAAATCTGTCACTGGTAATGTCTGAGGCCTCTTCCCACCTGCTCTGTGGACCTCCATGAATGTGTGGCGCCAAGTTGTACTAGGATGTCATCGCAACTCTTCTTATGCCTACTTCATTTTGTCGGAGAACATGTCCCGCAAACCTCATGCGACGCTCTGTCACAATCTTACTAAGGGGTCGACTCCCAGTTTGGCATAGGATTTCCTTGATTTACACCCGATCTCTATTACTGACTTCTTAAAATGTCTTAGCCATCTTTGTTGAGCCACATTTAGTGTTTTTCAATTTCGGCAGATGACTATTCACTGCACTTTATTAATTGAGCCCCGCCACTGGTAGAAATGTGTAACCTCTCTTGAATACGCTCTTGGAATTAAGTGACTGTAGTTTGCTTTAGATTTTATATCGAAAGGGGAAGTTTTATCGTCAAAATCATCTGTTGAGGGTTTTAAACTAAAAAATCTCTGGAGTTATGTTTGTTTTAAAATTCAAAACCCCATTTAGCTACGGTCATAGAATTTGGTGACTGTAGTTTGCTTTAGAATAATATTGAAGATAGAGGTTTTCCACCTCAAAACGCTCAGTAGGGGGATTTTAAACTCAAAACCATCTGGAGGGGTTTTAAACTTTAAAAATAAGCCATCTGTACTAAAAGGATTTAAACTCAAGCCCCCAATTGTCTTGGCTACGCCAAAATAATTTTAGTGTGTAATTTTTTTTTTTTATATTGAAGAGGTATTTTTTATCATCAAACCACTCTGAAAGGGGGTTTAAACTCAAAACTCCTTAGCATTTTGAGTGCGTAATTTGCTTTTTTCTTACATTGAACATGTAATTTTTAGCTTCAAACCCCGCTTGCGGGGGGTTTAAACTCAAAACCCCTTCTGCTACGCTCATAGATTTCTGAGTGAGTAATTTTCTTTTTTTATATTGAAGAGGAATTTTTTAGCTTCAAACTCCACTGGAGGGGAATTTAAACTCAAAACACCTTTGAATACACCCATAACACGTTGAGTGTATAATTTGCTTTGTTTTTAATATTAAAGAGATATTTTTAAATTCAAAACTGAGTCAAAACCCATTTAGCTACGCTCATAACATTTTGAGTGCGTAATTTGCGTTTTTTTTATACCGGGTATTGAAGAGGTATTTTTTACCTTCAAACCCTACTGATGAGGGAGTGGGGGTTAACTCAAAACCCTTTTGGCTACGCTTGTAGAATTTTGAGTGTGTAATTTTCTTTTTTTTATATTGAAGAGGGAGTTTATCGTAAATTTTGGAGGGGGTTTAAAAATCAAAATCTTCCTTAACTGTGCTCCTGAAATTTGGGGGATTGTCGTTTGCATTTTTTGTTTGTTTTGTGTTATAGAAGAGGGGAATTTAACAGCGAAAACCACTGGTAGGGGTTTTTTAAACCCAAACCCCCCTAGTAGGGGGTTTTAAACTCGAACCCCCCCCCCCCTGGTAGGGGGTTTTAAACTCGAACCCCCCCCCTGGTAGGGGGTTTTAAACTCAAACCCCCACCCCCTCCCCTGGTAGGGGTTTTAAACTCAAAACCTCCCTTGTTATGCTGAGGCAAGTGATAGTTTAGTATTATAATCTCACCTAAAATAAACAAAATCCAAGCAAAAAATCAGTGACTAAATTCCGATCCCCCCCTGCGGGGGGGGATTTCATTTCGGGGGGGGGGGTTTGAACCCCAACCCCCCCCCCCCCTGGCTACGCCCATGCGCCCCATACTCTTACCCATCATTAGGTACACACTATCTCCTTCACCACCAAAGAAAAAAAAAGCATAAGTAACCCCACTGAAGTTTACGTCACACAAGCTAAGAGACCTTGTCAAACAAAACTGTATTAATGGTGGCTCGGTTATAATGTAAGACTTGGTTCTCTGTTAAAAAGTCATCCTTCAAGGTACAGTGGAAAGAGCACGAAGAAAATGTCCGACCAAAGAAAAACTAGCTTGGCAGCGCGGATGATTTGACCGGGCTGTCTCTTGATATTCTGCTTCGTGGTCGCCTAGTGAACACCCCGCTCCTTATAGGGGTAGCCAAGGGTACTGGTTGCTTGCCACTGATGAATGAGTGTAAAAAGTGTAAAAGTACAAACAAGGGGGTTATGTCCAGCCCCCCCCCCCCTTGTGGGGCCCCGGGGCAACGGTGAGTAAGAGACCCACGGTTCTCCGAAAAGCGGATAGCGCTGGACACCAACTCGAGGGTAGGTCGGGTTCTCCTGGAGCTCTCTAATGGGCGAAATTGGGCTGACTGGCATGGCCTTCGCGGGCTGAGTCGGGCGGCTCTTTTGCGCTCATGAGCTAGGCTCTATCTAGAACGTCCCCCGAAGTAGTAGTAGAGGAATGCGTCGTACCCAGTGACAATTCTGATACTGGGGATATCGAAAAAGCTTCGTCAAACCACTCCCCATTGTGGGAAACTCTCAGGTTACGCGAACTTTCACAGCACCCCTATAAACTTTCACAGCACCCTTACGAATTGTCGCAGCACACCTACGAACTGTCACACAACCTTTACGAACTGTCACAGCGCCCCTACGAATTGTCACAGCACCCCTGCGAACTGTCACACAACCTTTACGAACTGTCACAGCGCCCCTACGAATTGTCACAGCACCCCTGCGAACTGTCACATAACCCTTACGAACTGTAACAGTACCCCTACGAACTGTCACAGCAACCCTGCAACGAAAATCAAGGGACAGGTGAGATGATATGGGAGATTAGACTCCAACAACTTTGTTAATCAAGTTTATTAATTTAAGGCACAAGTCACATGGTGATGATGGTCACGTGAGGAGTTACTTCTTATCTAAAAAAAAAACCTACTTTCAAGTCAATAACCTTATAAATAAGATCTCTCCCCCCCCCCCCTTTTCCAATTTAGATCTATTGTATATAATAGCAAGCTTTTTGGTGCATCTTCTGTATATACTGAGGTATCGATAGTTTATACTCTAGACATTTATTTAGAACCATATAATAATGTGTGAGCACCTTTTTAACACTGTAGAATACAATTTGAAATTATATTTGCAAGCAACTAGCAGGTCATTATAGAGAAGCTGGTGTACAGATCTGTTACAGTTACATATATGTCTTTTTCCATGCGACAGTGATACCGATAATTTAGTTTAAAGATGATCTAAAAATGGTATAAAGTATTGAAAATTTAAAAAGTTTGGGGGCGTAGAAATTAAATTGATGAAGAAATAAGAAAAAAAGGAAAAATTATGAAATAATTAAGAATATCCCCCCCTCCCAAAAAAAAAAAAACAAAGCAAACCCAGCCTTTCTTTTGTCTGCCTTAGAATAATCGGGTGTTTTTCAAGGGAGTTAGTCGCTTACCTGTTCTTCCGAAATTGTTGAATTATCTTTTCTTGGATGTTTTATACAGTAGTAACATATAAATATAAACAGTAAATCCAAATATCTTGTAAATATTAAGTAGAACGCCGTGTTGTGTAGCAAGTAGAATGTGTAGAGCTCAGTTTGAATAGTGTCTGTGCTGTCTTAGTGGTAAGCTAGCTGTCTTATTTCCTAGTGGCTAATGATTATTAGAATGTTACTTTCTTAATACTGTGTGTGTGCGTCTACTCCTTTAGAGTATCTGAGTCAATGAAGTGTGTGTTTAAGTTCTTGGTCTGATTGAATGAACGGGCTGAGATAATACGCACGCACCAAACACACACACACACACACATAGTGACACACTTGTGAAAGGTCGAAACACACAAAAATAATTATGCTCGTGTCAGGTCACGGATTGATATAGTCACTGTGTGGAAGTCTAACCTAGTTTGGATTTTCTTTAGTTTTTTTTTTTTTTTCTTTTTTATATTAAATTCGTAGTTTGATTTAATTATTGACTTATGGTGTGTGTGTGTTTGTGTGAGGAGAGAGATGTGGTGGGATAGAGACAGAGCAGAGTTGGGACTTTAATGACAGTAAATATTCGAATTAATTAAAACAAGGATCTAACATCACGTTTTCGTGTTTTGTTTCGCAAGTCCTGCTACCTGGGGGTGACTTCAGTTAACCAGATAACAATCGATTCGTATCTTTATATCAATATTCAACTTTATATTTCCATCCTCATACAGTCTTCTTTGTCTTTTAACCTTTTCACTGCTATGAAATAGCAAGAATCCTTCACTGCTATTAAACTATTTAAATGTTTCGCCGCTTTTAAATAGTTTACATTTTTACCCATTTTAAATAGTATGAATCTTTCACCGTCATTAATCGTTTAAATTGTTCACAGTGATTTAAATAAATATATGTATCATTCTCCTATTATTATTTTAAATCTTTCAAAATTTTAAATCTATAAGTGTTTTTTTCTGTAACAATTTTTAACGTCTATCTACGTACTTTGAGTAAGTGCAAGGGAGACAACAAATATATTTCAGAATTTCAAGAAAAGTTATTGCGCTTGTCGGTTATTGTTTTGTAAGTGTTACATGCCAAATACAAAAATACGTTGAAATAAAAAGCTTATGTAAGGGACAGAACGCTAGAATTACAATAACATCTCTTAATAATGTATAAGCTATCTCTCTTTTGTCCAACAAAATAATTAATTACCAGCAATTAAATGACTAATTTGTTGGTTTTTTTTTAGCGGCCCACCGAAGAAGAGAAAGACACTATTGCATATGTGTGGAATGTCTGTGCGTCCGTCTGTCCGTCAATCCGTCCCGTTTAGATCTCCTAAACTAGAAAAGATAGTGAAAATCGTCATCATAATATTTTATTCCATTCAAAGTTCTGATGCAACGGCTCCTTTTTTTCTTTTCTTACAGCGAAAAATTTAATTTTTTAAATCACTAATGCCAGCAGTTTTTTTTCATAAAAATACTACACTTTTAAAAATATTTACTATATATATACTATACGTATTAACATATTACGTATTATATGTATTATCAACCACGGGATGCTCAAAATTAAGGGAAATAACTATTTACCATATTTGTAACACATTTAAGCCAACGGTTTTAGATATTTTTTCAACAAAAATATTTCTTTTTACATTTGTATTGCAAAGTTAACTAATTTCTTTTATACTAACTTCTACATGTCCCTTCACAAAACATTCAGAGCAATTATATATTCATTTTAATATTATCTAACTTCACATTCTCTTTCACCTATCCTTAGGTCTGTTGACCGCTTGGGCACCACACAAGATCCGTAAACCTCCATTCTTCTCTGTCATTTGTCTTTGATAGAATTTCATTCTGGCATTCTTTCAGAAAATATTGAAACCTGCCTTTTTAACTGCCTAGGTGGACCACTTCGGGGGCCAATTTTGAGTTTGTGTCTCCACACAAACTGTCTTTGTAACCTTGTTTTCTACTTGATTCATGTAAGAATAATTGTGTGAAGTTTTAACTTGATCTGAGAGCAGGTATGGAAGATATATCGCGTTCAAACTTACAAACAAAAATTAAAAAATCATACCGATGGCCAGGTTGAGTTGATATTAGCTTTGTAAAAAGTAATGTAACTTTCAACTAATATTTTGATCAAGTTTTTGACTAAATCATTAAAAAGCTGTTTTGAAAAGCTTTTTTTTTCATATAGTTATTGTATGCATTAGCTAAAGTAGATCCACCAAAGTGCACATCATTTCGTAGACTCAAAGCTTCTTAAGAAGCGTCATGTTTCTTTTAAAAAAGTTAAAATTTGCAGGCTCGAACCAAAGGCTAGGAACTCGCCCAGCGAGTCTCCATTGATCTTAGACAAACAACATGCTTCACTGCTATCAAGAAAAACTAACTACCTGTAGAAAACTTTGTTAGATTAGTTTGTCATTTTAACTCTTGTCTGCTTACATAAGGTTTGTAAACAGTGCTTACTTTACCTTTTACCTTTACCTATCCCCTAGTCTATTGGACCGTTGGGCACCATGCAAGACTCGTCGACCGTCTTTCTCCATTCCGCTATGTCGTTTGCCTTAGTTAGAACCTCTTTCAATGGCAGGCCCGTCCATTCTTTTATGTTGTTAAATTATTAGCAATATTGCGCAAGTTCATTGCACTTGGACCCATGACTCTTGACTCATTAGGGCCCACATAAAAACATGGGGATGATATTAAAGTCCTGGTGTTCACTAATTAAAATTTCGACACAGCTGCTAATTATTCAATTTTTTCAAAGCTTAATCTGTTTCTATATTTTTCTGTATTTAAATTGTGTTACAACAACTCTTTTACATTATCACGTAGTTGCAAAAGGGTATTAAATCCTACATGATCTGTTCGATGGTAAATGCACCAATGAAATCAACTGTGAACAATTTTTGAATCCTCGCTACTGGAACAGATATGTCATAGTGTACAACATCGTGTTGTCTGTCTGAGGTCAATGGAAGTGGGAGAGCGTACAAAAGGTAATATTGGAAATAGCTCCTCATACACATCCATATCTCTCTGTAAGTAGCATTTATTTCCCTTTAAAAACATTTTTAATTACCAATAAATGATTAACTAATTTGTTAATTTTTTTTTATTGATTCTTGTTTTGTTAGGTACAACAAATAGATGTGTAAAGTTTCAACTTGATTTGAGAATGGGTGTGGGAGAAACAACGTGTAGAAACATTGTACCAGACAGACAGACAGAGTGAACATAAGCTTTGTTAAAACAGTAGAGCAGCTTCAATAAATATTTTATTGACCTTGAGGTTTACACTAAAACTGAACAGAATGAGTTAATGTTACTATATTTAGATGTAGATATAATTTGTTTCAGTTTTAACATAAGTTTCTATTTAAAAAATGTAATCCATACACTCCCTTAATTTCCTAGTAAAAGATGTACATCAAACCAAATAGAAATATACTAGTAAAAATTGTGAAGCCTGGAAGCAGTGTTAAACTTGAATTAAATGTACAAATTAAGTCCGGTCATAATTTTTTTTTCTTTTTTTACATAAAAGACATTGTCTTCGAAATATTCAGATAATCTAATCTAATCTACATCGCTTCCTTGACTAAGAAGCTAATAAGCACAAAAAATGTCATATTAATAGTGTTGTCAAATGACTTAACTAAGCTTGGTCCTTATGGTGCTATCATTTATTTAACAGAAATAAAGATTGTCTTGGAAGTAATTAGTACTAAGAACTTCTGTCTTTATTTGCCGCGAATTGTTGGGCAGTAATCCAACATCTCCCTGAGACTGCATTGGTTTAGACAACACTCACATACCACGTTCGAGACACTGTGCTCTCTCTTGGTCAAATACGACAAGGCGTTCGGTTTTGAGAGTGTGATATCCGCTAATGGGTCAACTGAATCTGCTCAAAGTAAAAACAAAATATCTACAATTAAGACACAAGCTAAATAAAAATAAATAAGTAAAATTAAAAGTGCATTAAACGCTATTGTATCAATTATTGTTTGGATCAGTCATGTTTTTAAATTTGTATTAGATTTAGACTAACAATAATATATCTTTGTGATTATAAATATTGTTAACGATTGTTTTGAGACAGGAGTGCATCTTATCTCCCTTCCTCTTCCTCCTAGCCATCGACTACATAATGAGCAGAGCAATGAACCAGACTGCCTTTGGTATTCCATGGCCTGAACAAAACCGATTGACGGACTTGGACTTTGCCGATGACGTTGCACTACTCGAGGCTACAAATAAATGCATTCAAGAAATGACGGAGAGCCTAGACAGAGAGGAAGCCAAAATTGGCCTCCGCATAAACTTGGATAAGACTAAAATTTTGCGAGTGGGATATAAGTCAAAGGGTGACCCCGTCAGACATGGCCAGTCAAAGCTTGAAGAGTTGGACAAGTTCACACAACTTGGCAACATCATAAAAAACGATGGGGATGCCTACCATGATGTAGCGTGCCGAATAGGAATGGCAGGAAGCCTTTTTCAAAGGCTACAGCCTATTTGGGAAAGCAAAGACATTGAACTTAAGACAAAAATACACCTTCTCAACACAATCGTCATCTCAACAGCAGCATATGCATGTGAGACATCTGCCAAAATTGAGAAAAAGACTAAATGTGGCTCAACAAAATGGCTGCGACGGATTTTCAGTTATACAAATCGGGTCTCAAACAAGGAAATCCTGTGCCGAACTGGGAGTCGAACACTTAGTGAGGTTGTGACAGAGAGTTGCATGAGGTTTGCGGGACATGTTCTCCGACAAAATGAACCACCCATACCAAGAGTTGCGATGACATGGAGGCCAATACGAGGAAAGCGCAAACAGAGACGTCCTTGTATAACTTGACGCCAAACTTTCATGGAGGACCTCAGAACAGTAGACACCAGGTGGGAGGAGGCTTCAGACATTGCCAGTGACAGATCTTTGTTGAGACAGCTTGCCGCCCAATGCGCGGGAGGACCTAAGTCTAAGTCCTTAAGTTTTTTGTTTTGCAAAATTTCATGATTTTAGCTTTTTGAATACGCTATGATCTATCACTTGTCTGGACCAGTTGGAAAAGGGAGGGGGGGGGGGTGGTGGTAGAAAGAATGTGATGTAATTTCAGCAATTAATTTATTGGTATCTGGGTGATCGCTTTTAAATCTATTTATTTATTTATTAATACAAATGTGAGCGACCTAAATTCAAACTCGAGGACTACGACCTCCTCAGCCTCCTCAAGCCAACACGCTAACTACTGTGCCTTAAAGATGCTTATGAAAAAAAAAGGTTTATAGAGTGTAGTTATTTACAAACTTTTCTTTCCGCAAACAATAAAGGGGAACAAATCAACATATACCACCATATCAGTCAAGTAAAGTTTATTTCGCTTGTTAGAGATAACAAACAAAATAATTAATTACTAAAAGTTAATGAACTAATTAGTTGTTTTTTTTTAAATTTATTCTTGTATGCCATGCATAAGAAAAAAAAATTCAGCTTGATCCGAAATGGGGTGTGTGAGAAAAATCGTGTAAAAACTTTTTACCAGATAGATTTTTTAAAACTAAAATAACTCCATTATACAACTTAAAATACAATGATATTAAAGAAATAATAATTAGAAAAAAAAAGGGTCAAACCGGGTATTGAACCTGTGATGTTCACACCGTCAGCTCCTTACATGAACGATTTTAGAAATTAGGCCTGCAATTAATTTATTGGTACTTCCATTACATAGACATCTAGAACTAAATCTAGACTTCTGATTTAGAATTAAGATCTAGTCTAGAACTAGATTTACTTCTAGATCAATATTAATTTGGCTAGAGTCAATCTGTATCTTGAACAGACTTACGTATTCGGGTACTTCAGTATGTTTGAAAAACAAAATGGTTGGTCTTCAAGAGACAAAAAGCAACCGCTTCTACTGAACTTTGCAAGTTGCAGCACACTTCGAATGAGTCTTTTCAGATTGACTGACACTACTAAACACTATAACTTGTGCCGGTAAAAATAAAAACAATTTGCAAATAAATAAATGGAGGACACATATTAAATTTTTAGTCAATTTATCATGTATATTTTTGTTTTTTTCAAATCTTGATTTAAAAATGATACAGAAACAAAAGAAAATTGTTTGCGTACTACACTTTAAAAAATAAAATATTTCGTTTTCAGAGACCGAAAGTAGATGGTTTACAAATTCGGATTTTGATAAAGGAAAAATAAAAAAATAATTAATTTATAAGAAGAAATCTAAACAGACTAATAGACAGACTGATCACAAAATAAATGTGGCATTGTAAATTAACAACAGGTACTGTTGTTTTTTGTTGTTGTTTTTTTAGTTGTATAAGTTTTCAAATGTGTAACAACTGTAAATGGTGTTATAGCAGAATTAGAAATTAGTTATTTGTTTCGGGAAAAGAGGAAGTTTTGACGCGATTATTAAAAACAAGGATAGGTTTTAGAGATAGAACAAAACTTAAGCCGACGTAAACAGACTACTTCCAGGACGCCTTAGAGATAGGAAGCCTTTGATAAACGTCTAGAGTTAGCTGACATTCGACGGTTCCCTTCATAGCTATTAAACTTGTTCGACACTCAGCACCAGCGTCGACTAACTTCTATTTGTTCGGCCTTTCGATGGTGTTATTAGATTACGTATTATGTTGTTAAGTGTTACCTCCAATTTGGTAGGTATTTGTACGAGACACCGCGGAAGCGCCTAACATGGGTACTTAAACTCTTTCTCTCCTAATTGACGATGCCAACATTGAATTAACATTAAACTGAATTGATTTTTGAATTTATAAAGTTTAATTTATGTTGCGTAAAAAGAGCATGCCTTTTCCTACAATTTAACACCAAAATATGACATTTTATGATGATAAACAAAAAAGTTATTGAAGTTTAATCATAACAGGATAGTGAAATACAAATGAGCAAAACGAATAATACTATCGAAACGAGAAAAATAATTACGGAGAGAAAGAGTTAATATCCTGCACATTGAAAAATACTACGCTTATTGATGATGGTATGACCGTCCCTAACGCATTCCATACGAAGATCTCTTGGACATAATAAAAAAAAATGGTTAGTGCAAATATAAATGTGTAATTACAACTAACACAGGGCAGGTGGGGGAAGCCCAAGAGTTTGTAAAAACCACAAACTCCTTTTTGTTACCTTGTATGTTTTTGTTTTTTTTAAAGTCATGCTTGTTAATATTATATATTATCAGGAAATTTTCAAAGAAAAAAACAAAATTAGAATTGTATACTAAAATCTAAACAAAACGTCGTGTCTAGTACAGATACAAACCTGCCTGGTCGTGCGGTTTGCGCGCTGGACTGTCGTTCAAATTTATCGACGTTCGAGGGCTCAAACCCTGCCCGCTACCATCCCCCGTCGTCCTGCGGGAGGTTTGGACTAGGAAGTAAACTATCTTCCACTCTGAAGGAACATCCAAAACATGTAAAACATTTTACAAACCTGCCATGACGTCTCTCCGGTTTCTAGGGTAATAGATGTCACAGACGGCGTGTATCGCGTCATACAAAGCGCCTCCACATATTCCGTTGGAAGAGGATCGAGATGAAGAGGTGCAGACTTTAGTCGGTATTCCCTGAGTCCCCGAGTCGTTAAGTACCAGCACAAGCAGGACCGTGGTCAAGAATCCGTAGACCATAGTGTATTTGGATGATCTTCCTTTAAATGTGGCCGTGGACCTGCTGGATGTTAAGAACACTTTTGGAGTTTGTATGACGTCCTTCTTTTTATTTAACCGGTTACGGACTTTACTTTAAGAACGAAAACTAAGACGTTTATATAAGACGTTTATGTTGAATAAAGATTTCAACTCTACCTAGTCAACACAATGTCCTCACATCATGTATGGTGCCCAAATGGTACAACATATTATGGGATAGATGAGGATGAAGTATTAACTCTTTCTCTCCCTAATTAGTTACCACATTCTGGTGAAATCAACGCTGGTATCGTCAGTTAGGAGAGAAAGAGTTAATACCTTTTTTTATATTGAATTAATGAGGTCTTTCTTTAAATGTCTCGAACAGAGTTGCCCTATGAGCCTGTCTTATTATTAGAATAAAAAAAACCTTGGTCAATAATTACTTATAAAATGGAAGAAATTAAACATGAATAGAAAAATGTACTACTGTGTACTAAACAGTGAAACAGAAAAGTATTTATTGATACTATTAGAACTATTTTTTTGCAACATTATAATTAATAAAAATATAATATAAAAATGTGATTTAGACCTGTAATAAAATAATAAATAAAAATTGCCTTAAATTATAATAAATATGTTTACCAGCTGTAATGTGAGTCACCCTCGAACTCAAGTCTTGTCGGAGTCACTTCTGATCTGTTGCATTCATGGGACAATATATATATAGTGGTTCTTATATGATGAATTTTTCAATAAGTCAGGTATATTTTTGTTTTCTAGACAAGTAACCATACAACGGTCTTGATGTTTAAACATTTTTCTTTGAAATGTAGTTCTTTTTTAAATTCTGGCCAGGCTGAAAGGCTGACAGGATGTCTCCGGTTTTAAGGGCTGCTCCAGAGAGACGTCACTGACGCCTTCTCGCCAAAGGAGACCTTAGTAAGTCTTTAAATTAGAAAGATTCTAACGTCAAACAATGTTTGAAAAATAATTCTATTTTTATTTATTTATTTTGTCTTCTTATTGTCAAAACGAACTTTTCAAATTTTTCGTGACATAATAATTTTTTTTATTCCTTCTATATTCTTTTCTCATTTTTTCTGACTTTCTCACTCACCATGTTTCTCTCTTTAACTGACTTTCTCACTCACCATGTTTCTTTCTTTAACTGACTTTCTCACTCACCATGTTTCTTTCTTTAACTGACATTCTCACTCACCATGTCTCTCCCTTTAACTGACTTTCTCACTCACCATGTTTCTCTCTTTAACTGACTTTCTCACTCACCATGTTTCTTTCTTTAACTGACTTTCTCACTCACCATGTCTCTCCCTTTAACTGACTTTCTCACTCACCATGTTTCTCTCTTTAACTGACTTTCTCACTCACCATGTTTCTCTCTTTAACTGACTTTCTCACTCACCATGTTTCTTTCTTTAACTGACTTTCTCACTCACCATGTTTCTCTCTTTAACTGACTTTCTCACTCACCATGTTTCTTTCTTTAACTGACTTTCTCACTCACCATGTTTCTTTCTTTAACTGACTTTCTCACTCACAATGTTTCTTTCTTTAACTGACTTTCTCACTAACCATGTTTCTTTCTTTAACTGACTTTCTCACTCACCATGTCTCTCCCTTTAACTGACTTTCTCACTCACCATGTTTCTCTCTTTAACTGACTTTCTCACTCACCATGTTTCTTTCTTTAACTGACTTTCTCACTCACGATGTCTCTCCCTTTAACTGACTTTCTCACTCACCATGTTTCTCTCTTTAACTGACTTTCTCACTCACCATGTCTCTCTCTTTAACTGACTTTCTCACTCACCATGTCTCTCCCTTTAACTGACTTTCTCACTCACCATGTTTCTCTCTTTAACTGACTTTCTCACTCACCATGTTTCTCCCTTCAACTGACTTTCTCACTCACCATGTTTCTCTCTTTAACTGAATCTCTTTCTCAAAATGTTTCTCTCTTTAACTGACGTTCTCACTCCCCATGTTTCTCCCTTCAACTGACTTTATCACTCACCATGTCTCTCCCTTTAACTGACTTTCTCACTCACCATGTCTCTCCCTTTAACTGACTTTCTCACTCACCATGTTTCTCTCTTTAACTGACTCTCTTTCTCAAAATGTTTCTCGCTTTAACTGACTTTCTCACTCCCCATGTTTCTCCCTTCAACTGACTTTCTCACTCACCATGTTTCTCTCTCTTTAACTGACTTTCTCACTCCCCATGTTTCTCTCTTTAACTGACTTTCTCACTCCCCAAGTTTCTCCCTTCAACTGACTTTCTCACTCACCATGTTTCTCTCTTTAACTGACTTTCTCACTCCCCATGTTTCTCCCTTCAACTGACTTTCTCACTCACCATGTTTCTCTCTTTAACTGACTTTCTCACTCACCATGTTTCTCCCTTCAACTGACTTTCTCACTCACCATGTTTCTCCCTTCAACTGACTTTCTCACTCACCATGTTTCTCTCTTTAACTGACTTTCTCACTCCCCATGTTTCTCCCTTCAACTGACTTTCTCACTCACCATGTTTCTCTCTTTAACTGACTTTCTCACTCACCATGTCTCTCTCTCTTTAACTGACTTTCTCACTCACCATGTCTCTCTCTCATTAACTGACTTTCTCACTCCCCATGTTTCTTTCTTTAACTGACTTTCTCACTCACCATGTTTCTCTCTTTAACTGACTTTCTCACTCCCCATGTTTCTTTCTTTAACTGACTTTCTCACTCACCATGTTTCTTTCTTTAACTGACTTTCTCACTCACCATGTTTCTCTCTTTAACTGACTTTCTCACTCCCCATGTTTCTCTCTTTAACTGACTTTCTCACTCACCATGTTTCTTTCTTTAACTGACTTTCTCACTCCCCATGTTTCTCTATTTAACTGATTTTCTCACTCACCATGTTTCTTTCTTTAACTGACTTTCTCACTCCCCATGTTTCTCTCTTTAACTGACTTTTTCACTCACCATGTTTCTCTCTTTAACTGACTTTCTCACTCACAATGTTTCTCTCTTTAACTTACTTTCTCACTCACCATGTTTCTTTCTTTAACTGACTTTCTCACTCACCATGTCTCTCTCTTTAACTGACTTTCTCACTCATCATGTCTCTCTCTCTTTAACTGACTTTCTCACTCACCATGTCTCTCCCTTTAACTGACTTTCTCACTCACCATGTTTCTCTCTTTAACTGACTTTCTCACTCCCCATGTTTCTTTCTTTAACTGACTTTCTCACTCACCATGTTTCTTTCTTTAACTGACTTTCTCACTCACCATGTTTCTTTCTTTAACTGACTTTCTCACTCACCATGTTTCTCTCTTTAACTGACTTTCTCACTCCCCATGTTTCTCTCTTTAACTGACTTTCTCACTCACCATGTTTCTTTCTTTAACTGACTTTCTTACTCCCCATGTTTCTCTCTTTAACTGACTTTCTCACTCACCATGTTTCTTTCTTTAACTGACTTTCTCACTCCCCATGTTTCTCTCTTTAACTGACTTTCTCACTCACCATGTTTCTCTCTTTAACTGACTTTCTCACTCACCATGTTTCTCTCTTTAACTGACTTTCTCACTCACCATGTTTCTTTCTTTAACTGACTTTCTCACTCACCATGTCTCTCTCTTTAACTGACTTTCTCACTCACCATGTCTCTCTCTCTTTAACTGACTTTCTCACTCACCATGTCTCTCCCTTTAACTGACTTTCTCACTCACCATGTTTCTCTCTTTAACTGACTTTCTCACTCACCATGTTTCTCTCTTTAACTGACTTTCTCACTCACCATGTTTCTCTCTTTAACTGACTTTCTCACTCCCCATGTTTCTCTCTTTAACTGACTTTCTCACTCACCATGTTTCTCTCTTTAACTGACTCTCTTTCTCAAAATGTTTCTCTCTTTAACTGACTTTCTCACTCACCATGTTTCTCTCTTTAACTGACTCTCTTTCTTAAAATGTTTCTCTCTTTAACTGACTTTCTCACTCCCCATGTTTCTCTCTTTAACTGACTCTCTTTCTCAAAATGTTTCTTTCTTTAACTGACTTTCTCACTCACCATGTTTCTCTCTTTAACTGACTCTCTTTCTCAAAATGTTTCTCTCTTTAACTGACTTTCTCACTCCCCATGTTCTTCTCTTTAACTGACTCTCTTTCTCAAAATGTTTCTCTCTTTAACTGACTTTCTCACTCCCCATGTTTCTCTCTTTAACTGACTTTCTCACTCCCCATGTTTCTCTCTTTAACTGACTTTCTCACTCACCATGTTTCTCTCTTTAAATGACTTTCTCTCTCACCATGTCTCTCTCTTTAACTGACTTTCTCACTCACCATCTCCTCTCCCAGTCCATATTGTTATATCTGTTGTACAAACAAAATAAATTAAAAACTGAATTAAAATACCTTTTCAAAGATATAAAATTTAAAGTTTACCCACACGACTTAAAATGTTTTAAATAAATGACCAAGAAATGACAGCGTAACAAAATATCATAATATCAAATTCAAATCTTGTCTTGGAGAATACTATAATCGATCACTAAATAATTGCGTTTCTTTCTTATACTGGTCACAATTTTGTTGCAGAGCTGTAAACTCTTTTTCCAGTTCGTCCAAAGTAGATTTTTTTTTTTCAAATTTTCTGCACTTGCCGTATAGAATGTTGCTTAAGTTGGCTTGTTGTTTTAATAAGGTCTTCCTATGTTCATTTAAGTTGGCTTGTTTTAATAAGGTCTTCCTATGTTCATTTAAGTTGGCTTGTTGTTTTAATAAGGTCTTCCTATGTTCATTTAAGTTGGGACATTCACAGATTAGGGTTAAGAAATGTATTTGTTAAGCGGTCACTTTGTTTTTAAATCGGTCAACTAATGACAACAGAAATACGTTAATTGAATTATATAATTTTTTAAAACTCCATAACATGGAACGGAATATATTAGTAATAATCAATTATCAATATGAATTAATAGAGTTTAAGATATGAATAAAGAAATATAAAGCCAGGAGATATGAATAAAGAAATATAAAGTTAGGAGATATGAATAAAATATATAAAGCTAGGAGATATGAATAGAGAAATATAAAGCCAGGAGATATTAATAAGGAAATATAAAGCCAGAGATATGAGCTAGGACAGTGGTTCTCAAATTGCGGTTCAAAGACCGAAGGGGCTTAGCTCTCACCAAAAGCCAGAGATAATGAAATAATAATCAACTCGCCACTCATTACATTTTTACATATCTATTACCATGGGCGCCGCTACCCCCTGGATTCGGAGTAGCCAAATTCTAGTAATTTTTTCGCACCATCAAATCAATTAACTTCTAAGTAGCAACCGAACAAGTAGTGCTTCCACTGGTTATTTTCGTAGTAGAAATAAGTAGATTAACCAAGGCTTATAGAATATTTTTAATAATATTTAGTTAATATTTAGAATATTTTTATCTGCCAATTATCATTCGATGTGATAAATGTTATATTTTCTTTGAACAAAAGTAAAGAGTCTTTCGGAGTTTACGGTCGGTGTCAGCGCTCGATAAAACAGCAGGTTAAACACGTCCACCAGTTTACATTAGAAGAGATACTAGAAAGTTTTTCACATGCCGTCATTCGAGTCAAAACGTTGATTTGGACCAACGGAGCGCTGGCAGCAGCAAGAACCAAAAAAAAAAAATCAAATAAATCTGAGCTGCAGCATCATGAATTAACTATATTTACTGGGTATTTTAGTGATGAAACTGAAGATATCTCAGGCACTGAGCTGATGTCTTTGAATGTTTGGTTTGTTGATTGCGATTGTATTCCACTTCATTGGTTTGTTGTTCAGAGAGACTCGCTGCATGTGTCTAACGTCAATGTACAGTCTAGACATGGTCAAGCTACTCGGCCAAGGCTTCCCCGTGATATAGTGGGAAGCGTGGTCGAGAGGCTAAGTGCGCTAGAACCTGGCTTGGCTTGGCTACCTATGAAGGGGGCTCGAGGCTCGACACCCGACTCGGGCAGAGTTGTGTTTACTGAGCGCCTGAAGGCAGCACGGAAAAACCTCCTAGATACCCACTGAGCTTGCTATAAGCATGAAAGTAGTAATTTATTTATGGCTTGTATTCTTTTTTCCGTAACTGTCCCTAGGGTTGGTGATAACTTTACTTCTTTTGTGTGAGACACAATCAACTGAAAAATACGAATCCATTCGAGCTTTAAGTCTCAACTTAGAGATCTTTGACTGTTTGTCGGATCTTAAAATAACGACTGCAAGTGAAACCAGACTGCACATGTGTAGTAAATGTCTCCCCCTCTTGTGTTTCTGATTTATCTTTTCAGTGTCGTCAATTATCTGTTCTTGAACCAGTTTCCCTGGTGTTGCAGTCTGTACAACTTAACATAGTGGCCGCTCAACAGCACATCAGCAGTCACATTAAAGGCATAAAAAAAAACAACAACATGACCATCCTGAGGAACACGTCAAAGGTGTCATCTTGAGGAAGGAGAGACTGCTGACAGAAAAACTTGATAAATGGCTATATGACCTAGATACATGAAATTGTAATACTTTCATAGAGTTGGGAAACTTTTTTTCTTCAATTTGTTTTAGGGTTACTCTACATATGTTAGTTGTCCCATTCGTACCAAAGGAACACTTATGCCAAAGTTTTATCAAGATTGGTCGAACAGTTTTGAATACATACACGCATACCTATATACAAATGCCTTACTTTCTGCTTTATATAATAGATGTTGCTCAAGCGAATCAAAAGTACTATACTTTGTGCATAGGTCATAACCTTTTTGTAGAAAACTCCACATGTAAAGTAAGAGTGGATTGAATATTGATTGGTTAGTAAATTAGACAATGGAATACACAGTAATAATTTAAGAATCGGTGGACATTAAATAGTCCGGTATTAATTGTAATCCAATAGTTGGTGGACATTCAATAGTATTTTGTAATAATATAAGAATCATTGGATATGAAATAGTTTCATCTGTTGTAATAATTTAAGAATTGGAGGACTTTCTTTTTCTTTATATCAGCTTATATTCTCTCCACAATATCTCTAAATAATTGCTCTCCTGTACACTCTCTTCTTTCCTTCTTCAGCATTTTCATCTTTCACTCTCCCACTTCCCTCTATAAACCCTTCTTCATTTCTCACATAACTCTTTTCTGTATAGCTCAGCCCCACGTTGAAATGAGTTAACGCCCTTTGCTTCCCTCCTCCTTCTTTCTATGTTTCCTTTCCCATATTCTCACTCCCTCCCTCCCTCTCTCTCTTTCTTATCCTCTTTGAACTATGTTTTAGACTAAAGATCAATGTCACAAGATCTATACTTTCTGCTGAAGCCATAACAAGATAAAAGCGTGCATGAATATCCAAAGTGTATGACATTTTAATTTCCAAAGAAAATAAATTTTATAATTTTGTGGTTAGACTACCTTTTAAATGATTTTTTAAAGAGAAAATTTTTTTTTAATTTTAAGTAATCATTATATGGTAGCCTGGTCATGCGGTTTGCGCGCTGTACTGTCGTTAGGACTTATCAATGGTCCCGTGTTTAAACACAGCCCGCTCCCATCTTCTGTCTTCCTGCGGGAGGTTTGGACTAGGGAGTAAATTATCTTCGTCTCTGAAGGAACATCCGAAACACAATACGTAAAACAATTTACAAGTAAACATCACAGACAAAATATCTATCTATATAATATTTACTTCAACAAAAAAGTGAAGTTAAATATAGATTTTTTTTTTTTTTTTTTTTTTTTGCAAAGGTTTTTTTCTTTTTACATAAAACTTCATTAACAGAAAACGAGACTCCATATTCTTTCTATTCCATTTTACACAAAACACAAGGAACAGGAGAGCCATTGTGATATAATTGTATTTCTAACTACAATATGACTACAATGTTTAAGAAAATTAGCCTAATTCATGAAATGTACAGCTCTCTATATCTTAAACAAAGAAAACTATATGGATGAAAACAAAATTCTAAAAAGGCTTTTTTTCTAAAACCTATTTTTTGCTTTTAGAAAATTCATTATATGTCTAATAATCTAAAAAAAAAACAACACATTAAATTATTAAGTAAAATAGTCTTCCTATTTGGCCGTCTCAAGACTAAGAAATAATACTTGCAAAAAAGCAACAAGACTTGTATAAAACTAAAATTTTTAAAAACAATTTCGCAGTCGATCATAACTAAGGCTGCAGCAGTGGTTGAAGTAAAACCCAATTATATAACTTCTTTTGTATGCATTGGTCATGAAATGAAATAGGTACTTAAAATAATGTTCACATTTTTTGACAGAAAGCATGAAAATATACACCTTTCTACAAATACAGTTATTGAATTTCATATTTCATAATTTCAATGCTAGCATCCATGAGCTATATAGAGACCTGATTTAAATACGTTTAACAAAGATTCAGTTACGTAGAGGAATATCATTATTATTTTTTTCCGTAGCCGAAATAATGACAGTGGTCCAGCATTTCGAAGACAGTGCAATGATTATAGCAGCATTCACATGTTACTGTCCCAGTTCCTTGCCGTTTGGTCAAGTACGACAAGGCGTTTGGTTTTGTGAGAAAGATGTCATCTATTGTGTTCACTGGGTCTGTGGAAAGTAAACATTTTTTTTTTAATAAAAAGCAAAACTATTTTTAAAAAGATTTTATTTTATAAACTAGAGCTTGCATAATGGAAAGAACAGCAAATCACTACCATGTCTCTAACTTCTGCAAGATTTATCCGCATTTGATATATAAAACATATATATTTAATTACCAATAATTAATTAAATTATTGTTTATTTTGTTTCACTCATATTTTGTCATGGACAACAAAACATTGTGCACTAGAGTTTCCATTTGATCCCAGAATGAGAAACAAGAGAAATAACGTCTTTACGAGTTTTTATCAGTAATACAACCATGCTTTGTCTTTTAAAAAGTATTTTTTCTATATTTTCTTGTTTTAAATTTGTCGTCACGCTTAATATTAACTAGTGTATTAAACCTGGTGGTGGAACAGATGGGGGTAGTGGTGTGTGTGTAGTCAGCCGACGCAAGTCGCCCCAGGCCAGCGCTAGACGAGCGGTCAACTGTGACGAGTTACGACGGTCAGCCGTTACGAGTGTCAACATGACGGTTCGGGAAGGATCGGTGTCGTGAGTAGAGCTCAGGAGCGTCACAAGGGAGTCGGGTGACCAACCAGAAACGTCGAGCGATGTTCTGCCCTGTTCTAGAAGGCCAGTAGGGACCCTATAAAAAGAGCGGAGACGTCACAGTCAAGACGATTCAGAACACGGTTCACTACAGTCCGGTCGACTACAGCACAGTTCAGCGGTGTGGTTCTGTACGGAGCATTACGACGATTCAGTGCGGAGTACTATCAAGTACAGTCAAGAGGAACGGCTTCTTGATCTTGGTCTGCGATCGAGACCGACACAACGAACCTAGTGTGTGAAGTCAGTCCTGAACTGTTGAACCCAGTGCAAGCCGCGAACGAGATAGAGAGGCCAGTGCAAGACTTGATACGTCGGTACAGTGTTAACGGAGATATATCTGTACTGCCTGTGTTACGTGTTGCCAATTGTACAGTATTGGCTCAGATTTATTCCACTATTAAAGTGTTAAGTTACTTTGGAGCCCTGAGTCAAGTTCTTAAAGTTGGTGGTGTATGGTGCAGTTTGCAGAGAGCCTGGATAGTGAGATTCGTTACAATAGTATCAGGACAAGTTAACATTATAAACATTGTCAAAGAAAAAAAAAACACAAATACGAATTGTATACAAAACATTGGAACAAAACGTCTAAGGCAAAAAAAAACAAAAAACAACAACATTGGAAGAAAACGTCTGAGGCAAAACAACATTGGAAGAAAACGTCTAAGGCAAAACAACATTGGAAGAAAACGTCGGGTCTTGTACAGCTACAAACCTGTCATCACGTCTCTCCGGTTTCTAGAGTAATTGGTGTCGCAGGCGAAGCGTATCGCTTCACGCAAAATGCCGCCACATATTCCGTTGGAGGAGGATCGAGATGTCACGGTGCAGACTCTAGTTGCTATGCCCTGAGTTCCCTTGTCGTTAAGGACCAACACAAGCAGGACCGTGGTCAAGAATCCGTAGAACATAGTGTATTTGAATGATCTTCCTTTAATGCGACCGTATACCTACTGGATGTTATTTAGAACACCATTTTATTTGTAGGATAACATTCCTGTTATATAACTGGTAACGAACTTTGCTTTAACAATAAAAACTTAGGCGTTTATGTTAAATAAAGATGTAAGCGCTACTTAGCCGTTATACGCAATGTCCTCAGGGTTTTTCAAACACCTTTCTTCAGGGAACAGTACCAGAAAAAGAAGAGACAGACTTAGAAAGCGATGGGTAAACAATATCTTATCTTATCGTATAACGTTGAAAAAGATTCTATTTAAAGCTAAAGTAAATGAGGAGTGGAGAAAGATGGTTAACAGATAATGTATGGTGCCCCAATAGTTCAACACACTGATGGACAGGTGGGATAATGTGGTTATACTATTTAAAATATTAATTGAGGCAATTCATTCCTTAAATGTCTGACACAGAGTTGCTTTATGAAGTAGTCTTATTTTAAGAACATAAAACTTTGGTTAATAATTAATTATAAAATGTACAGAAATTAAGCATAGATGAAAAATGTAATTCTATGTACTAATCAGTGATTCAGAAAATTATTCATTGATACTATTAGAATTATATTTGCTACATTATAATCAATAAAAAAAAATATTTAAAAATAGCTGTTTACACTTATAATAAATAATACATAAAATTTGCATTATAGTATAGTAGATATTTACCAGCTGTAATATGATTCTCCCTCGAACTCGGGTCTTGTCGGAGTCCCTTCTGATCTGTTGTTTTTACGGAACAAAATATATAGTGGTTTTGATATGATGAATTTTCCTAGACCCCGTGTATTTTTTCTTTTCTAGACAGGTAACCATACAATCGTCTTGATGTTTACTAGTTGTACTTTCAAATCAGGTCCAAAGGTTGACGAAGTGTTTCCGGTGTCAAGGGCTGCACCAGAGGGACGTCACTTGACGCCGTCTCGCCTAAAGATTCCTTAGTAAGTCTTTGAAATGGGCAGACACTATCGTCAAACCCAATGGTGTCAAATCAACTTTCTCCAAAGATTTCCTAATAAACACCGTTTGTTAGTTTGTTCTTTTTGTTGAACCAATACAGTCAGCTGATGACCTACTTTCATTAATTGTTACACAAATGTAAAATGAGTGTGAATTCTATAATAAAATCCCATATGGTTTCCAACGGAATACTCTGCACTTTCTGAAAACTTACAGAGACCCTTAGCCATGTGCTGGCCCCCCTTATTATTTACTCCAGCCTCGAGAAACACTAGGGTTCCGCGAAAAGCAGTTTGGGAAACACTGGTTTATGCCATTTAGTTAATATTTTACGACGCAAAGTTAATTCAAATTAGAAACATACTGAACATCACCTGACCATGTTTACTTTTTGTTTTAGACTGAAACACATTAGGATGTGTTGGAAAAACTTCGGAACATGTACGTTTTGCGCCCCCCCCCCCCCCACCTTAGCCAGCAATTAGTCTGGGGGAGCGTTGAAAGCACCCACAGTGGAAGCGCCAATCACTTTTCAGCATTTCTGAGCAACAGAATTTCATTCTCCTTAAGTCTAGCTTGTACTCTTCCTCCTAGTAAGAACATTGCAAGTCATAAAATTAAATTAAGAAATGGTGCGACTGGCAGTATGGGAAGTTTGTGAGATATCTTCATCCGAGGCAAATTAGCAGTGTTTCTCAAACTTTTGCCGTTGGAGCCCAGCTAAGTCTTTTCATTTTTAGAAATAGTACACTAGTAAACATCAAGAGGATTGTATGGTTACCTGTCTAGAAATAAAAAATACACGGGGCACACTTTAGGCAAGGTCTTGCCCGTAATCCCTAACGGGATAAGGGAACTTGGCATCCTGTTGGTTTGTGTGTGTTATTTTTTTAATTTATTTAGTCACTATCACTGTTATTCTTCCTTTGTTTAGTGCCTTCCTTCCCGGGCATGCTACCCTGCCTCATAGTGGCGCCCTGGTGGAAACAATCGTAGGAGGAAAAGATTAGGCTAAAGGGTAGCAAAACTAAACTCCCGTGGAGGTGCCTAAGGGGGTGCGAGAGCATCTTCATTGCACTGCGCGGAGTTGTAAAAAAGCTCCCACAACCTTGTCACAATCCAGGCGCTGTTCCTCAAGAGGCCGTTACATAATAAATGGCGTGTACCGCACGGTTAGCCTGGTATAGAAAAGAAAAATGGCAGGAGTCTTAGTAGATCTATACGCGGCCTCTTGCCACTAGTCTGACCCACCCGCCAGACAAAACAGTGGACACTGTTTTCATACAGGCCCGCGAGAGGGAGCTCTTGTTCACTTTTGCTGGCCTAGAGTTGCAAGAACCGAAAGCTCAACTCTACCTGATAGTTTCAAGAAGAAGAAGAATTGCCTGCCTTAGAATTACAACAATATTTTACTATATTTCGTCAACGAAACAATGTTTAACAGCATTTCAACCATTCGATTAGAATAACGTAAGCTGAGAAGTTTTGGAAATGTCTTCATCAAAGAGTATGCAATCGATATGGTTGCTAACGCTTCTCTCGAAAACGGTAGACATTTTAAAAGGTTTATAATAGAAGATGATACAAAGGCTTTAATTTACAATATTTTAATATTTTAAACATTGATTAAAATGTCATTTTACTGGTTTGATTAATAACTAAAATGAAAGAAAAAAAAATCCTTGTATATATATATACACACACACACACACACAAATATAAATATATATATATATATATATATATATATATATATATATATATATATATATACTAGACATATGTTACCCGCGACCCGCGGGTCTTTATTTGCGCATTACTTTCGATATAGTCACTGAGAGTGTTTTGTAAACAATTAAACGAAATAATAATGTAATAAGTAAAGCGAATGTGTCAATGTAAAAATAGTGTGAATGGAGCTATCAAATCAAAATAGCTAATAGGCTTAAATCCATTTTTTTTTCAAATTAAAACATTTGCTTGTAGGCCTACATATATTTGATTAAAATTTGAGATGAATAGACTTAATTTTGTATGTTCATGTGTTAAAGTATAAAGTAGATATTGAGGTAGACATAGATCTAAATCTACACTAATCTAGAGTTATAAATGGGCTTTTATAGAGCTCATTCTCGTGTTGCGCATGCGTGACCTTTTTTTCATGAATGAATATAGGCCTATCTCAACACGGCTACGCAGCTTTAGTTTGAATGTTAATTTGATTAAAATATGAAATGAATGGACAATAATTAGTATGTTTATGTGTTAAAGCATAAAACTATCTTTGCGAAAAGAAGTTTTATCATCTTAGAGTTCAATAAGAGTTTTAGACCTAGGCCTAGGAATAGACTCAGTAGAGAGATGTGTTAATGTGTAACCATTTGGTAATGTCTAATGAAAGAATGTTCGCCAGGAAATATGTAGTCACACTGATATCAGGAACTAATTTATGTAAAAAATGCTTTTGAATAATCTAGTGGATTGGATTTAGATGTATGTTAAACGTAGCTAATGATCCTTTCACGTTATTTCTCTTTCGCTACGAAAATAAAATTAGTTTTTCGAAAATGGGTTTACCCGAAGTCGATACATTCTTATCTATTAAAAAACGAAAAGAGCGATAGCTTTGTTAAATGAATGGGATTATAAAGTGAACAATTAAACGAAATAATGTTTAGTACGCGATTCATGAATGAATGTAGATCTAGGCCTATCTCAACTCGGCTTCGCAGCTTTTATAAACAAATGTAGCTTTAGAAAACCAAATTTGAATGTTTATTTGATCAAAATATGAAATGAATGGACTTTAATTAATATGTTAATGTGTTAAAGTATAAAACTATCTGTGCGAAGAGAAGTTTTATCATCTTAGAGTTGAATTAGAGTTTTAGATCTAGGGATGGGATTATAACGTAAACAATTAAACGAATTAATATTTAGTACGCAATTCATTACGGTATTGTCTAATGAAAGAATGTTCGTCAGGAAATCTTTAGTTACATATATAAGGAACTAATTAATGTAAAATATGCTTTTGAAATACAAAATTGAAGGTTAATTTTATTATATAATGAAATCAATGGACCTTCTTTTGTATTTTCATGTGTCAAAGTAAAAAACTGTCTGCGCAAAGTGTATTTCTTAAAATTAGATCTAGGTCTAAATCCTTTCTATCTTTTCTCATGTCAACATTGTAGACATGGCCTATATCCATAAAATACTATAGCTGTAATAGAGTCGGACAACATTTTTTTTTTGAGGGTCTTACGTTTGTTTTAGGGCTACAACACATACACTGCGGTCTAAGTTAGTACCCAAGGAACATTCCTGCCTAGTTTTATCAAAATTGGTCAAGCGGTTTTGATGTCTATAAGTAACATACATACATACATACACCTCACATTCTACTTTATAATATAGATATATATATATGTATATATCATGGGCGTAGTCAGGATTTTTTTCTTGGGGGGGGGGGTTTGGGGGTTTGTTATTCTTCCTTTGTTGAGTGTCTGCCTTCCCGGGCATGCTACCCTGCCTCATAGTGTTTGATAGGGGTTTTGAACTCAAACCCCCCTGGTAGGGGGTTTTAAAACTAAAAACCCCCCAGGTATGGATTTTAAACTTAAACCCCCCCTGGTAGGGAATATAAACTCAAAACCCCCTGGTAGGGGGTTTTAAACTCAAAACCCCTAAGCTGTGCTGGGGCAAGTGATGGTATAGTATTAAAATGTCACCCAAAATAAACAAAATCAAAGCAAAAAATCAATTACTGAATTCCGATCCCCCCCCCCCCCAGCATTTCGGGGGAAGGGGGTTTGAACCCCAAACTCCACCCCCCCCTGGCTACGCCCATGATATTTATATATATATATATATATAGGCCATATAAATTTAAAAGGCTAATGGTAAGGACGTCGAACGCCTCACAAGAGAATGTCGCACTTCCCATGGGGTGTACCCCACAGCTTGAGAACAGCTGCAGTGGATCATGCCAATTGGTACTGGACTTGCTGTCCTAAGATTATCATCATGTTTAGCAAGGTGTCTTGTAGTGGGTCTGTTCTGTTCACCCAGAAATAAATGTCTATAGTACGATCAATGGTACGTTAGTCAGGAGGGGACACTGGTCCGTTCTACCGTAAGAACGAGGTACAAATCGCGTTCATGAAAATGCATGAAAATATTTTCTGTAATAGAACCTTTTGAATCGAGCTGGTTGCTAAGGTAGGAAGGACCTACTTCGAAGATGAAGTGACGAGCTTTAAATTAAAAAAATATAATTTCTAAAAAATTTGACAATTATGTCGTGTTTTTTTAATACTAATATATAAAACATCTAAAGTGCAAATGCAAACTTTTTTTTGGGAGGGGGGTAAAAGAAATATATACAATGAAGCCTATAATAAAAAATAAAGATCTAGATTACTACAATAGATGTACCACAACCCCTGGCACCCCTTCTCGGGTCAAACTGTAATAGAAAGATGTTTTTATTTTCATTTCTTCTTGTGATGAAAAAAACAACACTTTTAATGGTTTTGGCATCATAAATATTTCTTTTTCTATTTTTAAATTACTTTTATTCTTTTCTTATTTGTCTGTTCTCTCTTTGACTGACTCTCTCACTCACCATCTCCTCTCCATGTCCATATTGTTATTTCTCTTGTACAAAATAAATTAAAAATTGAAATAAATATCCTCTCAAAAGATAGAAAATTAGAGTTTAACATGATTTGGGGGGGGGGAGTGGGGGGGGGCGGACCATTTTATTTGTAGAAATCACAGCTTGTTAAAAGAATTAATTAAATATCAATATTATTAAAACTTGTTATTTATATTTTAAATTTTTAAAAATTTTTAATCTTTATATTATGTCATTGCCCTGTTGGCCAATTGGGTGAGGGGGGGGGGCAAATATATCTGTTGCCCTTTCCACCTAAACCGTTTGAGTATGTGTGTGTGTGTGTGTGTGGGGGTCCTATAACTCTGAAGAAATCAAAGTTTGTGAACAAAATTAGTTAAATTACTATATAATTTTATATTATCTCACTCCACAAATCAAATTCAAATTTTATCTTGGAGAATAATGTATGATCGCTAAATGATTGAGCTTCTTTCTTAATCTGGTCACCTTTTTTGTTGTGGAGCTTGAAACTGTTTTTCCAATCCGACCCAACCACATTTTAAAGCAAACACTTCACACTTGTCCCATAGACTGTTGCTTTTGTTGGCTTGTTGTTTTGATTGGAGTCTTCCTATGACAAATTATATGATTTAACTTTTTCTCAAAAAGGCCTGCCAGTAAAGCATATGATGAATAGTCTGAATAATCCAGGAGAATGTACAACCATGTTTGTACAGGTACAGTGATCTTGTTGATACTTATTTATCAACTCGTTCGTACTTTACTCGGTCAGACTATATCAACGCCACCCTTTGATCATGGAACATGAAAAGGACCGAGATGCCTGTGTGTAGTCGCTGAATGAACTCTTTATGTTGTGTCTGTTCTATATATGTGTATGTTTCTGTTGTGTTGTCTTTATATGAGAAAAGAGTCCTTGAAATCACAACACATTTCCATAAGGATCAATCAAGCAGTCTTAATCTTAGTTTTAGTGTAACGTCCTAAGAATGTGTTTACGACATTGATTCTGTGTGTTACTAAATATCTAAATATTGTCTAAATATTCGTGATGCCTATTGAATGCCAAATTCTGTTTTGAGAGAAAAAGAATGATGTCCAAGATTCTCTTCTGGTAGCATTGTCAGATTTTAGTGTGGCTATATGCCAGCGAAGTTTTTTCAGACTTAATTAAGTTGATCAAGAATTTATACCAATCAGCGATGCGTCTCACTAACTAGGCATTGGTGGAAAACAGATTTCGATAAAGTTATTGATAGTTTTGTGACCAAGAAAGAGCGTACTATTTATTTGTAGTATATTTTTGTTAAGGTATAATAACGTTTTTTCGCAGTTTTATATCCGAGGGGGCATCAAGAGGAGATCCAGGACTGGGCATCAAACACCATAGCTACGCCACTGCCACATTCTTACCTTTTTCTCTTATCCTCTCTGATCTATGTTTCAGACATTTGTCACTATACTTTCTGACGTTGCAATGACAAGATAAAAGCGTGGCATGAATATCCAAAGTGTATGACATGTGTATTTACCAAGAATCAAAATTTTTGTAGCTTTGTAGTTCAACGAACTTTTCATGATCTTGTAAGAGAGCAAGGGCTTTTCATTTTAAGTAATCATTGTCAGAGGCGAAGCTAGGGTGTGGGACGGGAGGGGAGAATGTGAAAATCCTTTCCCGGGCTCCTACTTGAGCGGGGCCCAAATTTTTTAATATTTTTTTTTAAATATTAAATATTACACAAAATGCAAGGGCCCCTAAAGAGTTCAAGCCCCGAACGATGGCGAATTCCTAGTTACGCCAATTGTTATTGTCACTTATAAAAAACAGAACTAACAAAAGGAAAAAAAAATCTGCATGATTAAATCTAGATTTTATTTTTTGAAAAAGTATTTCCTTTACTAGAATTTCATTAACAGAAAACGAGACTCCATATTCTTTCTATTCCAATTTACACAAAATATAAGGAACAGAAAAGCTATTGTGATATCATGCTAGTGATGCATTCTGTCTACAATGTTTGAAAAGCATAATTCATGAAATGGACAATACTCTCGCCTTTTACTAAAAAACCTTTAGGTGACATTAGGGTTAGAAAACCAAAGTCTAAAAAATTTATTATTTGACAATTTTATGTAACGGCGACAGTACATTCTTTATAAGTTTAATAATCTAGAAACGTATTTAAAAATTGATGTAAAATTGTTTCCGTTTTTTTGTCGCCACTTTACTAAAATATAATACAGTACTTGCAAAAAATATTGATACTTTTATGAAACAAGTTACTTTTTATTTTTAAAAGGAATTTGCAGTCGATTAAAAAAAAAAGGTTGCCACAGTGACTGAATTTTTTATGAAGTGGTGATGATATGAACTAGGTACCTAAAATAATGTACACATTTTTTTAATCGAAAGTATACTAAAATACCCCTTTCCGATTTTATTTTAGTTATTTTATGCCTTAATTCGGCTACAAAACGATTCAGTGAAAATCAATTGTACAAAGCTTCATGGAGTTTCAGATACATCTGATGATTACACTTTTCAAACTATAAACTTTCTCGTATAATAGGAAATAATAAAAAAATAGAAAAAAGCAAATTTTGAGAAAATTTTTTAAAAATCGGATAAACATTAAAAAATATCTAATCTATACAATCCATTTAACACAGCGGTTCTCAACCTTTTAAATTGTTTATCATGAATAATAAAAGCTCAAAATCGCCAAATAAAATAGTAAAATTTACTTTATGCTTCAAGCGAATAAGCCTATAAAATGGATTTCATACTTCTTAGAAGTGCACACAAGTTATCGTCTGCTTTCATCAAGTTTATTAACGTCTGCTTTCATCAAGTTTATTAACGTCTGCTGTATCCTGTACACCAGAGACACCAAAATGTATTCATAGCTATTCACCTTTGATTTGAAAACCAATAACAATATTTAATCGATCAAATCCATCTAACAAGACATTTTGCAATCAGCTTATGTATAATGAATAATAAGGTTAGATGTTGTAGATTTAGAATTTATCATAATTAGTTATTATACAAGGTAAAAAAAAAAGTATACTATTTACTTATGTAGTTTAATTTCTCAATGCGGAATCAGTTTAAAGGTATGCAAGATAAAAGAAATAACTGCAATTTCTCTGCAAATTCTCCGTAATTGGGTCTGGGAAAAATTATGTTTACAGACTTAGTACCAGACAGACGGACATAATTGATATAAGCTTTAAACAACAACAACAGAAATAATTTTTTTAGGCTTAAATACAGTTATTGAATTTGAAATATAATAATTTCCACAATAGCATCCATGAAATATAAAGAGACCTGATTTAAACGAGTTCTACAAAGATACAATTAGATAGAGGAATATTATATTTTTTTGCCGCGGCCGAATAAAGAGCAGTAATCCAGCATTTCGGAGACAGTGCATTGGTTAAAGCAGCATTCACATATTACTGTAAAACTGCTTTGTTTTTTGGTCAAGAACGACAAGGCGTTTGGTTTTGCGAGTACGATGTCATCCATTGTGTTCACTGGGTCTAGAGGAAGAAGAAATAAAAAAAGCAAGAAAAATGTTTTTAAAACAAAACTTTCTAAAACCTAGAATTTGTATAAGGCTAAGAACAGCAAATTTTTGACGTCTCGTAACACTACCAGAATTACTCGAATTTTCCATATGAATCTAAATTACTTAATTTTCTAATAATTAATGAACTAATTATTTATTTTGTATATGTTTGATGTTTTGTCATGGACACCAAATAATTGTGCAAAGTTTCAACTTGATCCAAGACTGAGAAGCGAGAGAAATATCTGTACATATACTGTATCAATAGTCATGACAAAGATTAATCTAACAGGGAATTGTCTGCGCGTAAAGGTAAAAGGCAAATTTGAATCAGATGGAGTCAGGGAATAAGGACAGCATGTGAGGGAGCAGCTGCGATAGTTTTACACTCCAGTACGTTTCTGTGGATGCAACCGCTAAATAGCAGGGATATGGAGAGACGTTGACCCGGATTGTAAACTCGAGGAGGGTCATGCGACCTTCTCGGAAGTGGATAGTGATAGTAGCGGGGAGTATTTGAGACATCGCCACAATTTCAGCCTCACCACCATAAACGCCGGAAGTAGTCATGTAGGCAGCGTAATGTCGAGCAGAGTGTATGACTGTGGTTCCTTGAGTAAGAGCAACAAACAGGGCGTCGCCATAGTTACCCCAATGTTCGCAAACGAACCTTACAGCCATCTTGCGAAGTTCGAGAGCAACAGTTTTGTGAATGACATTTTTCCAGAAATATGCGACTGATAGAAAAAAAACAGTTACCTGATGCAGGAATTTTGACTACATTGAAAGACCCGTTGACTCCACGAAATATATGTGAAGCGGTGACCATAAATAAGGGCAATACGAAGGGGCAAAATCAAATCAAGGCTACAAAAAAAAAATTCAACTATTTTAATGACACCAGATGTTGACCGGGGGGGGGGGGAGAAGAAGGGGAAATCGAACATTGTAAAGTAAAGTTCCCCTTTCAGACCTTGTGGTCTATAGGGCAGATGATGTAAAAGGTCATCTGTTTCTGTGGCCTACGGTTAACAAGGGTGTCATGTGGCCAGCACAACGACCAACCGCCTTTACTTTTCCCTAACTAATGTCAGGTACCCCTGAGAGCTGGGTGGACTCAGAGGCGCCCGAAGATCCCGAAATTAAAAATCCCAGTCTTCACCAGGATTCGAACCCCGGTCCCCGGTTTGGAAGCCAAGTGCTTTACCGCTCAGTCACCGCGCCTCATACATTGAGTTTGTGTCTAAATGCAAACGCTCTTTGTAAATCTTGTCATAGCACTTGAATTGGTTAGATTCACCAACCTGTCATGACGTCCCTCTTGTTTACAGGACGAAAGATATCACAGGCTAGCATTATTGTCGAGTAGAGGTGACCGGTACATAGGCCTCTTGAGTTCGATCTGTCTGTGCTGGTGCAAACTTTGGTGGCAACTCCGTGAACTCCCGAGACTTTGAGGACCAGCACAAGCATGGCCGTGGTCAAGACCATGGAAACCAGTGGGAAACTTGAAGACATCTTCTTTCAGTGGACCTGCTTGAATTTAGTAACACTTCAAGAGTAAGACTGACCATTTTTCTCTAGCGACAGAGAATATAACATATATGCTACAGAGTTCTACTAACAATATCAAAAGAAAATCTTTATTTATCGATCTTCAGATAAGGATTAATACAAGTTATAGCATTAAGAAATAACTTGATACATTTTTAATGCAAAAATCTTTTCTATGTTTTGAGTTCGATTTTCAAATCTGGTTTTCATTTCTTAAGCACTAGTAAACATGATTTAAAAGAGAGTTTGTTCTAAATATCACACAAACTCAGAGGAGGCCCCGTCGGACCTGCTCATGATAGAAATATTCAACACATGTTATTATTTTTCTTGAAAAAAGGTAATATTGTCAAGAAATGACAACAGATATCATCTTAGATCTTTATTAATGTGAACCACAATTAGATTCTAAAAAACTCTGTTTGACGTGAACGTACTATTTGCATTCCTATTCTGATAAAAGTAAAAGGAAGTTCCCCCTTTTAGACCTTTTGGTCTATAGGGCAGATGATGTGTTTCTGTGGCCTACGGTTAAGGAAGGTGTCATGGAACTTTGGACCTAAATTAAATGTAATGTTATTTAGAACTTAGATTTTAAATAATTTTATGAAGTTAATTGTTTTATTCCTTTAAAAAAAAACAATCTATCCTATACTTTATATCATCCATCATGGTTCTCAAACAAATCATTGAACCGAGACCGTAATTGAAGTACTTTTATTTATGAACTTGTTCACAAAGTTTAGTTAGACATGCATATGTAAACATGAGACTATCACGAATATCAATTAACCACTACGTATGTACACCAGTGTTTCCAAATATGACTACTATTGAAATCATCTAGTATATTTTTCAAGCGAATCATTTAATCGAGCGTCGAGTCAAGGTACTTATTAAAATTTAGACTTCTAAACTTTCTGACCAGAAAGTCAATTTTTATATAATTCATCAAAGAGAATGAAACAAATCTTTAGGCATTAAAGTATTTTTAATTATAATTTTTTAAAAATTTGTTTTGTATATAAAAAAAGAACGGAGTAACCTTTTACCGATAATGAGAGGTATGCTAATTTTGGTTCTAGTAAGTTTTTCACTTCACAATTTCAGAGCAGCCTGTTATCAATATTGTAATTTAAAATATATATATATTCCGTTTTAAATTTTGTCCAAAAAATTGAATCATATTTTAACAGATATTCATTTTTGTGAGTATTATAAACAAGGCAGGCTAACAGACGGACTGACTAAAAACATAAACTTAAAAAAATATATATTTTTTAAAATGTTTCTCTTTTTTTTTTTCTGACAATCTAAAATAAACACACGACTTTGTGATGTTAATGACATAACAATAATTAAACATCAAACATCAATCCCTAAAGTTATTCACAAAAATACATTTGAACCATATACATAAATAAATATAGACTGGTAAAAGGAAATAACTTCATGGAACTTGTTGTCGGATTTCCGAATTCTGAAAAGTTGCATGATCTTCAGTCTTTGAGATTAAACAAAACTACACTGCTGTATACTAAAGTACACAAATTGCAAGTCACAAATTTTCGTTTCATAAAACTCCTTTTTCGGCCAGTCTATATTTATTTATGTCTATGATTTGAACACTTACACACACACACAAACACACGCGAAACAAAGATATATATCTTTTTTTTTTAAAGACGTATTAAATGGACATGTGTTCTATTTATCTAAAACAAATAACGCCACAACAACCACTGCGCTAAAACGGCTGCGCCGAAACGTCCAGCTTAAGTCGAAGTATAATACCCACAAATCTCTTTCAGAATAATAAAAAAAAACAGAGAGCACAAAGACAGGACCTAGTCTTAAAGAAGAAGCAGACAAACTGGAAACTACTGTCACAGCGAAGCAGACTAATACTACAAATCAACAGATGCGCCGGACAGCCTTGCATTGTCACATCGGGTATTGGCCAGGGATTTCCCTGCTTTTTGCGAAGTGGTCGACCAAAGAGGAATAAATACTTTGAATTTTAAGTACATCGGAAATTGGCCACATGCATCGGTCGTTTTGCGATGAACTGGCCACGCTTCGAATTTGGGTTGTACTATATCTACCGGTATATAGTTTATGAACGTCCTAGGTATACTTGATAATTTGCTTGTAACAAGTATCTAGTTGTAAGCCCGTTGCTTTATGCCCCTATCTATACTCTTGTTTTAATATCCCGAGATGCCTCAAGATTATTTGACCAACCCTTTTATATTTTTTCTTTGTCACGATAAAAACAGTTGGTATGTTTGTTTATTTTCGTTAAAAACTCCTTTCCGCTTTTATTTTGACATGCTCCAATGACACGATATGAATCACACAAACTTTTCGCCCGTGAGATATTGTATCTCTTACCTAAACATTAAACATTTTAAAAATAGAATATCTAACTTCTTTAACTATTCAATTTGACATCCAAATGTAGATTTAGCCTATATTACATTACTTTATTATTATTATTTATTTTTGTAAACACAAAAACGCGAGTCCATAAGGCTATTAGTATTTTTTACAGTAGAAAAATAGAAATAGTTGACTGTTTTTATGAAATATTTCCAATGGCGAGTTACTCCCCTAATAGTATTTAAAAGTAAAGAAAGAAGTACTAGTTTGTCCATATAAATATATGTATTTTTGATTTTATGAAAAAATTATTGGGAAATCTAAAAAAAAAAAATCACTTGTAAAAATTAACCGCTACATTTTGATCTTGAAATGGACTTCGTTATTCTAGGCACTTAGTAGTATTAACAGGTTAAATGTTCGTCACTTTTCGTTTAACTTAAACTGGAGGAATGAAGTAAGAAATGAATTAAGTCAGAGAGTCTTTTAAAGTTTTGACTAGAAAGTTATACAGTGCACGAAGGAGAATACAAAATATGTTGACATTTATAAAAAAAAAAAAAAAAAAAAAGACTTATCCAATACAATCCACTACAAACAAAAGTAGAATGTAAGAAAACAGTGACTAAAAATGTCGGATTATTACCAGTTGCAAAGGCGAGCCTTGGTTCTATGTCCAGAGCCTATACTCTTCTCGTATTCCTGAAACTTTATTTTATATAGGGCCTGTTAGGGGTTGCACTCTTCCTGAACCTGCTTAATTATATTTAGAGATGTTTTAGTAGCTATTGACAGTTGGCCAGGTAGCCATACAAATGTCTTGATGTATTGACAGTTTCGGTTGTTGCCGGTTGGTATCGAGGATAATTTTGTCTTTCGTTTCTTTAAAATTTCTTGCTCGGGTAGAATGATTGACGTTTCCGTTGTCAGGTCGTAGAACTGGAAGGGTCACTCAGCTAGCCGGTTTGTAAGGCTTCGTTGGTCAGTTTACCTGTGTGGCCAATACTAGTTTAAACAAATAGTTCTCATGTATTTATGTTTTATTTTTTATTTAAAATTTTTAAAGTTCAAAACACATTACTGGGGGGTTCATGTGTCGACATGTAATCTTTTTTCTTCATTTTTCTTCACTCTTTCACTATTCTCATTTTGTATTTTGTTTTCGATGTTCTTTATTCTTTGTCTCTATGTTTCACTTTCCCCAGCTTTTAATAAATTACATTTCTTTTTCTATTTTTCCTTTTTTTCCCCTAAGATCTTTTTTCTTATCCTTTACTTTTTTTCCACATGTCTATTTATCTTTCTATTTATCTTTCTATTTATCTTTCTATTTATCTTTCTATTTATCTTTCTATTTATCTTTCTATTTATCTTTCTATTTATCTTTCTATTTATCTTTCTGTTTATCTTTCTCCCTTTACCAGCACCATCAGTCTCTTTCTTTCTATTTCTTACATTTTTTATCAGATATTTTTTTTTTTCACCTTTTGACAAATCTTATATCACCTAGCGGTGGCTGAGCGGTAAAGCGCTTTGCTTCTGAACCGGGGGTTTAGAAGTTCGAATCTTGGTGAATACTGGGATTTTTATTTCGGGATCCTTGGATGCCTCTGAGTCCACCCAGCTCTAATGGATACCTGTGATTAGTTGGGGAAAAGTAAAGGCGGTTGGTCGTTGTGCTGGCCACAAGACACCCTCGTTAACCGTAGACAACAGAATCAGATGCCCTTTACATCATCTGCCCATAAAAAAATTTCTAGGATAAAATTAAAAAGTTGTATTTTTTGTTGTAGCTATTAATCAACGTCTTAATGTTGATCCAGTTCAATGTCTTTCTTAGGCCACAGACATTCTCACAACTGTTGAATGTCGTTATCTACTAAACAATATTAAAAAAAAATAAAAGCAAATCCAAAACGGACTAGCTTTTAACGAACATTCACATTGTACATTTCGATTCTAAACATGTTGTGTATATTTATACAAAATACAAATTTTGTCATAATTATATTTCCTTAAGTATCTTACCTTGTATATTAAATTCTTTAAAGCCTTCTGAAACTAATTGTGTGAGCCATCAAAATATATAAAGACTCTTATCTTTATTTTTCTTTACTGGTAAAAGAACGAGTCCTGCTCTTTCTGTTTTTTGACCTACACAACTCATAAAAATGCTTTATGTAAAAGAAGTTCCTGTAATAAAATAGTTTAATTGTCTGCATTGTAAGTAAGATACAGTTATATATATTTATTTTTATAAATTCAAAAGAACAACATAATTCTAGTTTGGTTTTACTTGAATATACGTTTATGTCTTAGGTCTTTGAACAAAGTGATTGGTAAAATTTAGCTAACAAGCTAGATACTTTTAGTTTAACTAAAATTTATTAATTTAGACCAAAGTTTAATAAGACAAAATAAAAATTAGCCAAAATAATGGTTTAATTTAATTTTTTTCAAGTTTGTCAGTTACAAACTAAAAAGTTCAATTAAATGTGTAGAACTTTTCAATATGTGGTAGTGGTTGAAATGCACAGCTATGTAGCCACGGTCTTCATTTAGAGAGGGATTGGTAAAATACGATGGTGATAGCATGGAGCCAATGTCTGCACAGAACTATTCATGTTGTTAAACTTTGTTTGCCAAAAGCTTCAATGCAAGATTATGTATTGGGTTGTTAAGATTTATTTTTGAGTCACGTGGTGTGTTAAATTTCTGTTGGTTTATATAATAAGCGGGTTAGGTCAAACTTTAGTGACCATAATAAATTCGTTTGCTGTAATAGATAATTTATTAACTGCAAGAACATTAAGTACACTCTTTTTATAGCTTAAACCTTAGATAAAGCGGAAGTGTAGAAAAGATAATAGTCTTTAGTAGACCTATTATTGAGTTTTAAGTCTAAAACTTAGGTCTAATATGTAGATAAAAGCATTAAGATAACCAACTATAGGAAAAATATTATCCTCTCCCTCTCTGCCCAAAAAGTAAATAGATTGTGTGTCTGACTGGTTTTAAAGACCTGGTCAGATAGACATACACATGTATACATAGCGTATTGTAGTGTGTAGTAGATGATGACCATACAAACTGATTTTCTTTCCTAGCGCGTTACGCAATAGTGTATGTTGTGTGTTAAGTGGTCAGACAAGAAAATAACACATTATTACACATTGGTTTAGAAATAGTCAAGTACATCTACCTTTACACTAAGATAGTTATACAACCTCTCTGCCCCCACCCCCCCCCACCCCCCCAGAAAAGTAAAAAAAAACCCTGTGTTTCCGACGTATCTTATAAAATACAGACGTTACTTCAAAAAGATGATTACATCCTACGCGTCATGAGTCTAGTCATGCATGTTAACTAAGAACTTAAATTGTGTAAAGTCATTGGGTTTCCTAGCTGGCTCGTTTTCCAGGCTGCCTGATTTTAACAACCTGGTGGTCAGATTAAGGCCACAAGATATTTGGAGAAGGGAAAGCGGGACTCATGTCGGTTTTAGATTTTTTTGAGAAATATTGCTTTCAACAACTTAAACTTTATTACATTATATCAGAAGGTACACACACAAACACAATGTACACACAATGTAAGCTTAAACACAATAATAATTTTATAAATTCTAATGAGTAGTGTAGGCCTATCGACTTTCCAACATCATCTAACTAGAACACTAGATTTATATTATAATTTTATATTTCACTTTTAAATATGGTGCGGTTATCTCTGGGTGTCATCACCACCACCACCACCACCACCCACTATTAACTTTTCCAATTTTCCCAACAGAAATTAATTTTGTTGAATTAATACATTTTAACTGATTTCACTGATTTTTGCACTAATGAAAATGATTCAATTCTTTTCTGAAAATAATGTTTTTTCAATAGTTTTACATATCTTACAATGTATATTTATTAAAATCACCTAAACATGTTTTCTTTGTTAGAAAGCGGAATAACATTTAGCTGTATTATTCAAACTTTCACTACCATCTAAAGATGTAATTTGCCGCTACCTTAGTCATCTAATTAGTGATGGGCAAGAATTAACTACAAAGTTGCTAACTTTTAGTTTAACTAAAAAAATTAGTTAAGGCCAAAGTTTAATTAAAAAAAAATAGTTTAGTTAAAATCCTAGTTTAATTAATTTTTTTTAGTTACAAACTAAAAAGTTTAATTACAAATTTTACAAACTTTTTTAACATACATACGGTCATACCAATAAATATTTAGATATATGTAATTCAGAGAATATATATAATGAATGATAGAGAGGAGAATAAACTAGAGGGTGCACAGGTCACTAGAAAGCCTTTTGACCTTTACCCTATAATGGCAGCTTTTCCCGCCTTTAAAAAAAAATACACGTGTTCATTATATTTCTAGCAAGTTTCGCTGCTTGATAAATCCTGATAATTCCTTGCTTCTATAGATCTACATTTTGCTGCTTTTTTATTAAACACCAGTGTGTTCCTGTATTAGTGTATAGCTGCAGGCCAAGAATTTTGCTTTACTATAGATCTAAAAGAAATGTCGACTCTTTTTATTTTAAAACTTTTTACTAGATGGATCTAAATTCTAAAGTTAGAGTCTAGTGACGTCTAGTCTATTACTATTAGTCTATTTCTTCTATTACATCTATAGTCATAATAGTCTATATTACTCTATATTTAATTATTTTGGTCTCTTAGGTCTTAGTCTTAAGTAGAGTCTAACTCTTAGTAGTCTTAGATCTAAATGTAAATTTAAAATTATAAGTCAATAATATAGATCTATTAGTTTAGAGATTCTACTATTCTAGAAGTAGAATTAGAGTCTAGATTAGATCTAGATATATCTAGAAAATTCTAGATTACTTATTAGGCTTATAATAGTACTGAGACCTAATTTAAGATGCAAAGATGATAGTTCTATAATAATAATGACTATAATAGGCCTACTAATAATAGTCGTCACTATGCTAGATATCTAATAGTAACTAAATCTAGATTAGATCTACATCTACTTCTATTATAATTATACTTATATCTACTATCTAGATCTATTAGATCTAGATCTAGTATTATCTACTAGAGTATATTATATTATATTATAGATCTAAATACCCATATCTTGTTATAATCATAATTATAATAATCTAAAATCTCTAGATAGATCTAGAGTTACTAAGATATCTACTAGACTCTATTTAGATCTAGTAGTAGTAGTAGTAGTAGTAACTAGTATTTCTTAAATTATTTTTAGATTAAAATATTAATTATTTGATCTTGGTCTAGTAGCTAGATCTAATTCTAGATTTAGATCCAGATTATATTTCTGATGATATTCTGATCATTTCGTTTGTAGAAGATATTATTAATATTCTAGAATCTAGAGTTAGCTAGCGAGTCAACATGCAGTTTTATCATTACTTCTAAAAAGGTAACTTATATTAGAACTTGGACAATTACTTCTAATTTCTTGCTATAAATTTATAATAGTATCATTCTAGTCTAATCTAGTGATTCTATTAAGATCTACATCTATCCCATAAAGACATTTAAATCTTTTTTCATGTGCACAAATAAATGTTTATTACATTTTGCTAAAGAGATTGGTTGTTGTTTATATTTTTCATTTTTGGCTGTTTCGTCCTTAAAAAAGGTCAAAATAGTTAGTAAAAGTTTAACTAAAGTTTCTTAGTTTAGTTTAACTAATTTTTTCAATTTGTGATTAACTAAAAGTTTAATTACTTTTTTTTTAGTTCAAACTTAGTTTTAGTTTAACTAAAAAAAAATTAGTTTAGTTCCCATCACTACATCTAATCATCTCGGAGAGTGCTGAAGGTTAACCATAGGTAGACTGGGTATCAAAATGGGCCCTGGCATGTTACATATTATATTCACCAAAAAATGGTTGTGCTCCATCATGGACATACGGTGGCAAGACCGCACTACAAACAGCGATGTCCCTGCTAACGTCGGTATGGACATTATAGAGGGACTTCTTATGGTCAGACAGTTACGCTGGCGCGGCTGGGCAGGGCACGTATCCCGTTTGGGAGAAGAACGTATGTCAGAAGCAGTATGGTCAAATCTATTGCGTCCAATAAATAGAGCTGAGAAGAAACTACAAACGTCGAGATGCTGCTGAAGAAATTAAAAACCTTTCATGCTTTCTGCAAAATGATGAGAAACGGACGAAACTGATCACCCAATCCATCGAAAAAGCAAAAGAAGGTAGTGAATGTTATGGAGTTCCTGTTATCCAAATAACCAGAAGAGAGAAAAGACTTGAAGGGGAGTTGAGTTCTGATGTAGGGCTGTCAATAGAACTGCAATTCAAACGTGTTGCGACAGACGTGCTGGACAGACTTCCTATGGAGATGAAGAACAAATTCCAAAGGCTAGTAAACCATGTGGACACCTTTGGGTTTCTTCTTGAACCAAGACACCTCTTGGAGTCTATGAATGATGACACGCTGATGAACAACTGTGTTATTTTTTCATGTTGGATGAGATAAAAGCAAATCGCTTGTTTAGTGATGCCATTGATGCACGAGCACTTTTCATCAACAAACCAGCACCACAATCACCAATTGACATATTGAGGAAGCTGGCTTCATATGGTAATGATGTGTCCTCAAACGTTGCAACATACATCGGAATACTGCTAACTCTGGCCTCTTCCATTGCGTCATGTGAGACTACATTCTCAAAGCTCAAGTTCATCTCAGAAGCACAATGACACAAGAAAGGCTTTGCATGACTTTAATGTCAGTAGAATCACAGATACTAGACACAGTAGACAGTATCGATATAGATGATGTTATAGATGCCTTTACTGCACAGAAAGCACAATGTGAAGCGAAATGAATTGAAATTTGTCACTTGTGTATTATTTCGCCAATAAACACTATTCTTTAAAATATTCCTAATGATTATTTCTTGATAATTTTACTGATATACTTTACCAATTTAAGTTTAGGTTTATATATTTATAAGTCAAAATGCAAAAGACCCCCAACGAGGCCAATCCCCGGGCCCCATATCCTAGCTACGCCTCTGCACAGGACGGCCGCCCATGTTCCACGAAGAGAGTGGGGTGGTCAGCGGTAAGAGTTCGAACCCTGAACCATCGAGAAGACACTCCAGAACGCATAGCTCACGACCAGGAAGCCATCAAGTGTTATGCTTTACTCGTTTAGTAATATCAAAATAATGTGACATAAGGATTGTGATTGCACTGAGATTTTTTTTACAACTTATCTTATCTTATATGATACAGACGTTACTTCAAAAAAGAAGATCATTACGTCCTACGCGTCATGCATTCAATCATGCATATTAACCAATGACCTCAACTCTACCAAGTCACTGGTTTTCCTGGCTAGATCAGGCAATCCATTCTCTGCTCTAATAGCACTAGGGAAGAAGGAGCATTTGTACACATTTGTCCTAGCATATGGAACGAGGAATGTGTCTCTATCTTTGTGTCTTTCTGAGTATTTTATTAAATTCTATTTTTGTATTTGAAGATTATGGTTCAGTGTTTTATGTATAATTGCTACTTTACTTTTGAGTCTTCTCTCCAGAAGGCTTTCTAAATTTAGTGATTTAACTAAAGGTGTTACTCTAGTCAAATGTGAATATTCGTTTGTTATGAATCTCACTGCTCTATTTTGTGTCTGTTCCAGTTTCTTAATGTTTTCTTGAGTTGAGGGGTCCCAAACAGAGGATGCATATTCTATTCATGGCCTAACTGTCACAACATATTTCTTTTGGTAACGAACATATTTAGGAGACACCATACAACTCTTGTAATTGATGTAAGTTTAATCGTTCCTCTAAGTTCATATAGGTGTCACGTAACAAGTACAACGACCGTGAAACTGGATAATTCGTCTCTCACGCCGGTTTCTGCTTGTGGGGGAATAGACTAAGGCATTGGTGTAGCCGTACTCTTGTTGACAACTTGAGTTGTACCTGACAGATGGAAAACAATAGAGTTGTTACTTGACTAGTTTATTACGTTACTATTTAAGAATGAGCTCCAATGTGAAGGGTTTGTTTGTGTTTGTGGAAAGCCTGAGAAGGGTTTGTTTGTGCTTGTGGAAAGCCTGAGAAGGGTTTGTTTGTGTTTGTGGAAAGCCTGAGAAGGGTTTGTTTGTGTTTGTGGAAAGCCTGAGATGTGTGACTGAGAAGACTAAACCGCTTGCCTACGACTTGGCCACCTAACAAGGGATCTCTAGTTCGAATCCCGACTCAAGGAGATTTGTGTTTGCTGAGCGGCAGCACGGAAATCTGCTCCCAGAACTGGCGGATCCAGGGGGGGGGGGCGGTAGGGGCGATCGCCCCCCCTCACTCGGCCGCCCCCCCCGCCCCCCGAAGGGGGGGGCGGACGAATTATAGTTTAGAATTCACACAATTTATTACTTATGTTAATAATATATACTAATTATTTATATTTCAACCTATTTTTAGATTATTTCGTCCCCCCCTTCTAGTATTTTGGCCGATTTGGTAGGGTCGGGAGGGGGCGATGGCATCAATCCGCCCCCCCCCTCCATAAACTTTCGAGTGGGGGGGGGCGGTCCTATTTATTCGTAGAAATCACAGCTTGCTAACAGAATCAATTAAATATCTATATGATTAAAACTTGTTATTGGTATTTTAACCGGTCTTTATATAATTTCGTTCACCTGTTGGCCGATTGGAAGGGGAAGAGCGAATACCTCCACCGCCCATCCCATCTAAACCATTTGAGTGGGGGGGGGGGAGGTCCTACTTTTATGGAGAAATCATAGTATGTGAACAAAATTAGTCGAATATCTATATAAAATAAACAGGTGGAAGTGCGATACATGCAATCCCCTTCCCCCCATCGGACTAATCAATACTTTTTCTTTTTGTATTATAGTAAGAAATTACAAAATTTAAAAAAATCTGTCACTAATATAATTTATATATGCTATAAAGTAAATTCTTATATCGAGTCGCCCAACCTCTATTCCTTAACGCAAAATGCAATCAATAGCAGAAATTATAAAAAGGAGCGAGAATTAATCGTTTTCATTTTACCGCCCTTCCCCTTTCCAGACAGAGTTTGTGTAATTTGACATGAATTTATCATAACTATTTTAAGAAAGACTTTGCTTTGGTAAAGTTATAATTCAAACGAAATTTTTCAATATAACAGTCACGGTTGAGATGAGTTCAAAAGCCAGATAATCTTTTCCTAGTCGACTTTTTCCAACCTTTACTCTATCTCATATTTTTCTAGTTAAATAAATTTAAGACTATAACTCACAATGTATGCTAGAATTTTATTGAATATTATTAATCGAATTTTTTTTTTCGGCGGCGATCCTCAAAACCTTAATCTAAATATGTGGGGTATCTAATCTTTTCAAAGAACAAATCGGTTTTATTTGCAATGTATTAAGGGACTATAAATTCATATTAGAATATTTTTCTCATTATTCAAAAGGCACTTTATAATAGAATGAATAATGAGCTGTAGGGCACGAGAATGCGTTACTGCAGTGAAGAATGTCAGAAAACGCTTTTAGCGTCGAGGCTTCGCCCCGAACCTCACTGATGAATAATAAGCTGTAGATGTCAGGAGAATGCGTTTCTGCAGTGAGAAATGCAAGAAAACGCTTTTGGCGTCGGGGATTCGCCCCGAACACCACTAATAAGAAATGAGCTGTAGATGTCAGGAGAATGCGTTTCAGCCGTGAAAAATGCAAGAAAACGCTTTTGGCGTCGGGGCTTTGCCCCGAACCCCACTGATAAATAATGAGCTGTAGATGTCAGAAGAATGCGTTTCTGCAGTGAAAAATGCAAGAAAACGCTTTTCGGCGTCGCCCCGAACCCCACTGAAGAAGCTTACAGCGCTCTCCCAGACCCCCCCCCCCATATATATAAATGCTGTACGCACGTTTATGCATAGGGTTAGGGTTTACTGGGCGTTAGGGTTAGGGTTTGGAAAAAAATCGCCCCCCCCCACTCCAAAGTTCTGGATCCGCCAGTGGCTCCCAGATACCCCCTCCCACCGGCACTGATCCACAGAATTAAGAGATTAGACCATAACACACTTAACTTGCAATAAGCAATGTTTACAAAAGCGTGCCATAAAGATTAAAAGGGAGTCTCTTTATTACTTGTTAAAAAAATACTATTCTTCCAATAATCCGTTTAGAGTCTATTTTTTTTTTCATGTTAGCTAAATCTCTATTCTCTTTATATTTCAAGAAGAATTGAAAAATGAATATTTAGTTTTACTTAAATATTGTGACATGAGAAGAAATTGAACTTTATTTATTTATTTATTTATTATATTATGTGACAGTTCCCAAGAGTAACACGGCACTAGTCAGCGCTATGCAATTACTCCTTGAAATTGAGAGTAACCCCGCACGAAAAGAGTTAGTACTCTGTGTGGAATACATGCAACAGGCTCACTGACTTATATAACAACGTGAAAAGCAAGATAACATGACAGTGAAGTGATAGTTAATTTATTTAAAAGCAAACTTCGGACACTCATTTCTTCAAAGTCTCCCCCTCCTCCCCCACCCTAGCTACACTGTAATAACACTAGGGAAAAAGGAGTATTTGTACAAATTTGTCCTAGCATATGGAACGAGGAGTGTGCCTTTATCTTTGTGTCTTTCTGATTATTTAATAAATTTTGTTTTTGTATTTGAAGATTATGGTTCAGTGTTTTATGTATAATTGCTACTTTACTTTTAAGTCTTCTATTCTGAAGGCTTTCTAAATTTAGTGATTTAACTAAAGGTGTTACTCTAGTCAAATGTGAATATTCGTTTGTTATGAATCTCACTGCTCTATTTTGTGTCTGTTCCAGTTTCTTAATGTTTTCTTGAGTTGAGGGGTCCCAAACAGAGGATGCATATTCTATTATAGGCCTAACCAAGGTTAAATAACATTTTAGTTTTATGTTCCCATTTGATTTATAGAAATTTCTTTTATAAACCCTAATGCTTTGTTTGATTTTTTGATAGTTTTGATAGTTGTGATCAGAAAATGTTTTATTTGGTCTAGGATTTGAGGGGAATGCATACTCCTTCTATAGAACATAAAGAAAAGTTTTTAAAGTTAAATATTAATTTAATTTAATGATGGTCAGATCAACGATGGTATCGTCGAATAGGAGAGAAAGAGTTAACATTGAGCTCTGTGTTACATCAAAGAGCTTAACATTGAGCTCTGTGTTACATCGAACCGTTTAACATTGAGCTCTGTGTTACATTGAACCGTTTAACATTGAGCTATGTGTTACATTGAACAGTTTAACATTGAGCTCTGTGTTACATCGAGCAGTTTAACATTGAGCTATGTGTTACATTGAACCGTTTAACATTGAGCTCTGTGTTACATTGAACAGTTTAACATTGAGCTCTGTGTTACATCGAGCAGTTTAACATTGAGCTCTGTGTTACATTGAACAGTTTAACATTGAGCTCTGTGTTACATCGAGCAGTTTAACATTGAGCTCTGTGTTACATTGAACCGTTTAACATTGAGCTCTGTGTTACATTGAACAGTTTAACATTGAGCTCTGTGTTACATTGAACCGTTTAACATTGAGCTCTGTGTTACATTGAACAGTTTAACATTGAGCTCTGTGTTAAATTGAACAGTTTAACATTGAGCTCTGTGTTACATTGCACTAGCACAGCGAGGCGGACCACACTTTCCTCTCTCCCTCTCTCAGTACCCGAACACGAGACAGCGACACGTTTCTCAACCACGCCGACTCGTATGTTGTACAGAGGCTTGAAATATTTAGTGTCAACACTAATATTACATTATGATTATACAAACATGAATAATCAAAAGTGCGAATCTTGCGATTGACTGATGTTTGTCTTTGTCTTTGCTCCTTGGTTCAGTATTGATCATAGCATAGAATAGGTCTTTCCTTTTTAAGCATAACATAGCCACATCTGTCAGTTTCGCTATTTATAATGTCATTAATAGATCACGCTTTAGGTCTGACTTATATTCTATGCGTGTCAAGGACGTCATCTTTAAGTAGGTCTGTAAAAAAAATTATTTATTGCGGTACATTTCATTTTAGTGTTGACAGTATTTTAATAAAAAGTTAAAGTTTTTAAATATATAAATATACACGATCACAGAGAGTTTATGTAAAACAATTAGACGGCCCACAGCGGTCCGTAAGCATTGTTGGTAGGAACACAACAACATAAGGGTGAAATCCGTCTTCAAAGTCGCAATTCATTTAGGATAATATTATGTAACTAGCGGCCTAGTAAAGCGGTAATTATTCTTATTGTGGATATCAGAAACAATGCACTACAAAATTTCTATAATCATAATCCGAACTCCATAACAAACAAACATACATACATACGTACACACATACATACATAAATACATACACACACACATACATACATACACACATACATTCACACTTACATAAATACATACATACATACATACATACATACATACATACATGCATACATACATACATATATAAATACATACATACATTCACACTTACATAAATACATACATACATACATACATACATACATGCATACATACATACATATATAAATACATACATACATACATACAGACATAGATACATGCATACATACAGTCATACATATATACATACAAACAAAAATGAACACTGAAAAAACAAGACTGCCTGCTATCACATCCAATGCAAGGCCTGTGAAAAAAAAAATTCAATTGTCTGGAGTCCTGACACTGCACGAGGCCCTGAATTCGGTCAGCGTAAACAGTAAATGACATTTTTTTGTGAGTCTAATTGCTGGATGAAGCTTATGGAAAGCTGTCGCTAAGGTCTTGGGACACACATTTGAAGCCCAGAAAGCCTTTGCAGAAGACATGCGAAGAAACCATAAATAGACCCGCTGGGGACAAAGGCTTTGTCTGCATAAGAAGCGGCAAAATATGAAAGTCGCGAACGGGTTTGAGTAGTCTTGTACAGCAATGCACATAGTCTTAATCTTTGAAATGAAAGACATTGCTATTATTTTATTACTAAATAAAACTAAATTTTGTTTAAAAAAATATTTTTAAACATATTTTTTTTTTAAATTGCATATTTCGGAAGACTAAAAGTAGCTGTTAGCACCTAAAACACGCATGGAATCGATGGATTATTAGTTGTAAGAACAGCGTTAGTTACCGTGTAGTGGATTAAATGTAAGAGCAATAAAATAAATTCAAACCTTCTATTGTCTATCCCTAAGCAACAATTGTGGTGCTTGCATCTAACTATCAGAAATAGTTGTGCCGTTGGGTGCTGAACTAAAGTCACTGTCACACCGGTCAAGTCTATAGCAGAGGATAATCTCTGCCAAGTAACATCGGATGGACATGCAGGTACGGGAGACTCAACATCAAACGAACGTCTCTGAAAAAGAAAATCATGATGTAACAAGAAATAGCAAAAAAAAAGGATACTTTTAAAAAAACAAAGCAAACCTAAGGGAATGAACCGTTAATTACTGCTATTACAGTGTTTATTCCCTTTCTGCTATATAAAACACAGTTTTATCCAGAGTGAAAATGATATTATTATCAATGCTTAAAAAACTATTCCATATCGTGAAGTCGTTTCATTTACTAATTAGGGGCCTTTCATACTGTTTTTATCTGCAACAAGATCAATTCCTAAAGATCTTAGCAGACTAAGATTCTGGCAAGTGTCATGTTTTGATCAAGCTCATTACGAAGGTACATGCCCAAAGGCCTAGAATATATTATTCAGTATCAACATGTCCCAAGCTTTCTTTATATACAATTAGAGAGACACATTGTCATCTCTTCTTTTACAGACAACAGACTTCAACCTATTTAAGTGAAGCAGAATTTTCTTAGGTCGCAATTGAGTTCAGACAAAGACTATTAGAGACTTATCGATGCTGTGTCTGTTATCCGGAAGCGCAAAGTCATAAGTCTTATTCTGGAAGAAGTCAAAAAAAAAAAATCATTTTTTTTTTATTTTTACTTTATGTTTAATTTTCTAAATAATTTTATACTTAAAAGATAAAATAAAATGTTTAGATATCTTTTTATAACTCTGAGTTTTCTAACCTAAAAAAGAAGTAAGTATTGCGTCCGAGTTTCCAAATTAGCAAAGTTTTCTTTTCAAGTTTGTCAGTTACAAACTAAAAAGTTCAATTAAATGTGTAGAACTTTTCAATATGTGGTAGTGGTTGAAATGCACAGCTATGTAGCCACGGTCTTCATTTAGAGAGGGATTGGTAAAATACGATGGTGATAGCATGGAGCCAATGTCTGCACAGAACTATTCATGTTGTTAAACTTTGTTTGCCAAAAGCTTCAATGCAAGATTATGTATTGGGTTGTTAAGATTTATTTTTGAGTCACGTGGTGTGTTAAATTTCTGTTGGTTTATATAATAAGCGGGTTAGGTCAAACTTTAGTGACCATAATAAATTCGTTTGCTGTAATAGATAATTTATTAACTGCAAGAACATTAAGTACACTCTTTTTATAGCTTAAACCTTAGATAAAGCGGAAGTGTAGAAAAGATAATAGTCTTTAGTAGACCTATTATTGAGTTTTAAGTCTAAAACTTAGGTCTAATATGTAGATAAAAGCATTAAGATAACCAACTATAGGAAAAATATTATCCTCTCCCTCTCTGCCCAAAAAGTAAATAGATTGTGTGTCTGACTGGTTTTAAAGACCTGGTCAGATAGACATACACATGTATACATAGCGTATTGTAGTGTGTAGTAGATGATGACCATACAAACTGATTTTCTTTCCTAGCGCGTTACGCAATAGTGTATGTTGTGTGTTAAGTGGTCAGACAAGAAAATAACACATTATTACACATTGGTTTAGAAATAGTCAAGTACATCTACCTTTACACTAAGATAGTTATACAACCTCTCTGCCCCCACCCCCCCCCCCACCCCCCCAGAAAAGTAAAAAAAAACCCTGTGTTTCCGACGTATCTTATAAAATACAGACGTTACTTCAAAAAGATGATTACATCCTACGCGTCATGAGTCTAGTCATGCATGTTAACTAAGAACTTAAATTGTGTAAAGTCATTGGGTTTCCTAGCTGGCTCGTTTTCCAGGCTGCCTGATTTTAACAACCTGGTGGTCAGATTAAGGCCACAAGATATTTGGAGAAGGGAAAGCGGGACTCATGTCGGTTTTAGATTTTTTTGAGAAATATTGCTTTCAACAACTTAAACTTTATTACATTATATCAGAAGGTACACACACAAACACAATGTACACACAATGTAAGCTTAAACACAATAATAATTTTATAAATTCTAATGAGTAGTGTAGGCCTATCGACTTTCCAACATCATCTAACTAGAACACTAGATTTATATTATAATTTTATATTTCACTTTTAAATATGGTGCGGTTATCTCTGGGTGTCATCACCACCACCACCACCACCACCCACTATTAACTTTTCCAATTTTCCCAACAGAAATTAATTTTGTTGAATTAATACATTTTAACTGATTTCACTGATTTTTGCACTAATGAAAATGATTCAATTCTTTTCTGAAAATAATGTTTTTTCAATAGTTTTACATATCTTACAATGTATATTTATTAAAATCACCTAAACATGTTTTCTTTGTTAGAAAGCGGAATAACATTTAGCTGTATTATTCAAACTTTCACTACCATCTAAAGATGTAATTTGCCGCTACCTTAGTCATCTAATTAGTGATGGGCAAGAATTAACTACAAAGTTGCTAACTTTTAGTTTAACTAAAAAAATTAGTTAAGGCCAAAGTTTAATTAAAAAAAAATAGTTTAGTTAAAATCCTAGTTTAATTAATTTTTTTTAGTTACAAACTAAAAAGTTTAATTACAAATTTTACAAACTTTTTTAACATACATACGGTCATACCAATAAATATTTAGATATATGTAATTCAGAGAATATATATAATGAATGATAGAGAGGAGAATAAACTAGAGGGTGCACAGGTCACTAGAAAGCCTTTTGACCTTTACCCTATAATGGCAGCTTTTCCCGCCTTTAAAAAAAAATACACGTGTTCATTATATTTCTAGCAAGTTTCGCTGCTTGATAAATCCTGATAATTCCTTGCTTCTATAGATCTACATTTTGCTGCTTTTTTATTAAACACCAGTGTGTTCCTGTATTAGTGTATAGCTGCAGGCCAAGAATTTTGCTTTACTATAGATCTAAAAGAAATGTCGACTCTTTTTATTTTAAAACTTTTTACTAGATGGATCTAAATTCTAAAGTTAGAGTCTAGTGACGTCTAGTCTATTACTATTAGTCTATTTCTTCTATTACATCTATAGTCATAATAGTCTATATTACTCTATATTTAATTATTTTGGTCTCTTAGGTCTTAGTCTTAAGTAGAGTCTAACTCTTAGTAGTCTTAGATCTAAATGTAAATTTAAAATTATAAGTCAATAATATAGATCTATTAGTTTAGAGATTCTACTATTCTAGAAGTAGAATTAGAGTCTAGATTAGATCTAGATATATCTAGAAAATTCTAGATTACTTATTAGGCTTATAATAGTACTGAGACCTAATTTAAGATGCAAAGATGATAGTTCTATAATAATAATGACTATAATAGGCCTACTAATAATAGTCGTCACTATGCTAGATATCTAATAGTAACTAAATCTAGATTAGATCTACATCTACTTCTATTATAATTATACTTATATCTACTATCTAGATCTATTAGATCTAGATCTAGTATTATCTACTAGAGTATATTATATTATATTATAGATCTAAATACCCATATCTTGTTATAATCATAATTATAATAATCTAAAATCTCTAGATAGATCTAGAGTTACTAAGATATCTACTAGACTCTATTTAGATCTAGTAGTAGTAGTAGTAGTAGTAACTAGTATTTCTTAAATTATTTTTAGATTAAAATATTAATTATTTGATCTTGGTCTAGTAGCTAGATCTAATTCTAGATTTAGATCCAGATTATATTTCTGATGATATTCTGATCATTTCGTTTGTAGAAGATATTATTAATATTCTAGAATCTAGAGTTAGCTAGCGAGTCAACATGCAGTTTTATCATTACTTCTAAAAAGGTAACTTATATTAGAACTTGGACAATTACTTCTAATTTCTTGCTATAAATTTATAATAGTATCATTCTAGTCTAATCTAGTGATTCTATTAAGATCTACATCTATCCCATAAAGACATTTAAATCTTTTTTCATGTGCACAAATAAATGTTTATTACATTTTGCTAAAGAGATTGGTTGTTGTTTATATTTTTCATTTTTGGCTGTTTCGTCCTTAAAAAAGGTCAAAATAGTTAGTAAAAGTTTAACTAAAGTTTCTTAGTTTAGTTTAACTAATTTTTTCAATTTGTGATTAACTAAAAGTTTAATTACTTTTTTTTTAGTTCAAACTTAGTTTTAGTTTAACTAAAAAAAATTAGTTTAGTTCCCATCACTACATCTAATCATCTCGGAGAGTGCTGAAGGTTAACCATAGGTAGACTGGGTATCAAAATGGGCCCTGGCATGTTACATATTATATTCACCAAAAAATGGTTGTGCTCCATCATGGACATACGGTGGCAAGACCGCACTACAAACAGCGATGTCCCTGCTAACGTCGGTATGGACATTATAGAGGGACTTCTTATGGTCAGACAGTTACGCTGGCGCGGCTGGGCAGGGCACGTATCCCGTTTGGGAGAAGAACGTATGTCAGAAGCAGTATGGTCAAATCTATTGCGTCCAATAAATAGAGCTGAGAAGAAACTACAAACGTCGAGATGCTGCTGAAGAAATTAAAAACCTTTCATGCTTTCTGCAAAATGATGAGAAACGGACGAAACTGATCACCCAATCCATCGAAAAAGCAAAAGAAGGTAGTGAATGTTATGGAGTTCCTGTTATCCAAATAACCAGAAGAGAGAAAAGACTTGAAGGGGAGTTGAGTTCTGATGTAGGGCTGTCAATAGAACTGCAATTCAAACGTGTTGCGACAGACGTGCTGGACAGACTTCCTATGGAGATGAAGAACAAATTCCAAAGGCTAGTAAACCATGTGGACACCTTTGGGTTTCTTCTTGAACCAAGACACCTCTTGGAGTCTATGAATGATGACACGCTGATGAACAACTGTGTTATTTTTTCATGTTGGATGAGATAAAAGCAAATCGCTTGTTTAGTGATGCCATTGATGCACGAGCACTTTTCATCAACAAACCAGCACCACAATCACCAATTGACATATTGAGGAAGCTGGCTTCATATGGTAATGATGTGTCCTCAAACGTTGCAACATACATCGGAATACTGCTAACTCTGGCCTCTTCCATTGCGTCATGTGAGACTACATTCTCAAAGCTCAAGTTCATCTCAGAAGCACAATGACACAAGAAAGGCTTTGCATGACTTTAATGTCAGTAGAATCACAGATACTAGACACAGTAGACAGTATCGATATAGATGATGTTATATATAGATGCCTTTACTGCACAGAAAGCACAATGTGAAGCGAAATGAATTGAAATTTGTCACTTGTGTATTATTTCGCCAATAAACACTATTCTTTAAAATATTCCTAATGATTATTTCTTGATAATTTTACTGATATACTTTACCAATTTAAGTTTAGGTTTATATATTTATAAGTCAAAATGCAAAAGACCCCCAACGAGGCCAATCCCCGGGCCCCATATCCTAGCTACGCCTCTGCACAGGACGGCCGCCCATGTTCCACGAAGAGAGTGGGGTGGTCAGCGGTAAGAGTTCGAACCCTGAACCATCGAGAAGACACTCCAGAACGCATAGCTCACGACCAGGAAGCCATCAAGTGTTATGCTTTACTCGTTTAGTAATATCAAAATAATGTGACATAAGGATTGTGATTGCACTGAGATTTTTTTTACAACTTATCTTATCTTATATGATACAGACGTTACTTCAAAAAAGAAGATCATTACGTCCTACGCGTCATGCATTCAATCATGCATATTAACCAATGACCTCAACTCTACCAAGTCACTGGTTTTCCTGGCTAGATCAGGCAATCCATTCTCTGCTCTAATAGCACTAGGGAAGAAGGAGCATTTGTACACATTTGTCCTAGCATATGGAACGAGGAATGTGTCTCTATCTTTGTGTCTTTCTGAGTATTTTATTAAATTCTATTTTTGTATTTGAAGATTATGGTTCAGTGTTTTATGTATAATTGCTACTTTACTTTTGAGTCTTCTCTCCAGAAGGCTTTCTAAATTTAGTGATTTAACTAAAGGTGTTACTCTAGTCAAATGTGAATATTCGTTTGTTATGAATCTCACTGCTCTATTTTGTGTCTGTTCCAGTTTCTTAATGTTTTCTTGAGTTGAGGGGTCCCAAACAGAGGATGCATATTCTATTCATGGCCTAACTGTCACAACATATTTCTTTTGGTAACGAACATATTTAGGAGACACCATACAACTCTTGTAATTGATGTAAGTTTAATCGTTCCTCTAAGTTCATATAGGTGTCACGTAACAAGTACAACGACCGTGAAACTGGATAATTCGTCTCTCACGCCGGTTTCTGCTTGTGGGGGAATAGACTAAGGCATTGGTGTAGCCGTACTCTTGTTGACAACTTGAGTTGTACCTGACAGATGGAAAACAATAGAGTTGTTACTTGACTAGTTTATTACGTTACTATTTAAGAATGAGCTCCAATGTGAAGGGTTTGTTTGTGTTTGTGGAAAGCCTGAGAAGGGTTTGTTTGTGCTTGTGGAAAGCCTGAGAAGGGTTTGTTTGTGTTTGTGGAAAGCCTGAGAAGGGTTTGTTTGTGTTTGTGGAAAGCCTGAGATGTGTGACTGAGAAGACTAAACCGCTTGCCTACGACTTGGCCACCTAACAAGGGATCTCTAGTTCGAATCCCGACTCAAGGAGATTTGTGTTTGCTGAGCGGCAGCACGGAAATCTGCTCCCAGAACTGGCGGATCCAGGGGGGGGGGGCGGTAGGGGCGATCGCCCCCCCTCACTCGGCCGCCCCCCCCGCCCCCCGAAGGGGGGGGCGGACGAATTATAGTTTAGAATTCACACAATTTATTACTTATGTTAATAATATATACTAATTATTTATATTTCAACCTATTTTTAGATTATTTCGTCCCCCCCTTCTAGTATTTTGGCCGATTTGGTAGGGTCGGGAGGGGGCGATGGCATCAATCCGCCCCCCCCCTCCATAAACTTTCGAGTGGGGGGGGGCGGTCCTATTTATTCGTAGAAATCACAGCTTGCTAACAGAATCAATTAAATATCTATATGATTAAAACTTGTTATTGGTATTTTAACCGGTCTTTATATAATTTCGTTCACCTGTTGGCCGATTGGAAGGGGAAGAGCGAATACCTCCACCGCCCATCCCATCTAAACCATTTGAGTGGGGGGGGGGGAGGTCCTACTTTTATGGAGAAATCATAGTATGTGAACAAAATTAGTCGAATATCTATATAAAATAAACAGGTGGAAGTGCGATACATGCAATCCCCTTCCCCCCATCGGACTAATCAATACTTTTTCTTTTTGTATTATAGTAAGAAATTACAAAATTTAAAAAAATCTGTCACTAATATAATTTATATATGCTATAAAGTAAATTCTTATATCGAGTCGCCCAACCTCTATTCCTTAACGCAAAATGCAATCAATAGCAGAAATTATAAAAAGGAGCGAGAATTAATCGTTTTCATTTTACCGCCCTTCCCCTTTCCAGACAGAGTTTGTGTAATTTGACATGAATTTATCATAACTATTTTAAGAAAGACTTTGCTTTGGTAAAGTTATAATTCAAACGAAATTTTTCAATATAACAGTCACGGTTGAGATGAGTTCAAAAGCCAGATAATCTTTTCCTAGTCGACTTTTTCCAACCTTTACTCTATCTCATATTTTTCTAGTTAAATAAATTTAAGACTATAACTCACAATGTATGCTAGAATTTTATTGAATATTATTAATCGAATTTTTTTTTTCGGCGGCGATCCTCAAAACCTTAATCTAAATATGTGGGGTATCTAATCTTTTCAAAGAACAAATCGGTTTTATTTGCAATGTATTAAGGGACTATAAATTCATATTAGAATATTTTTCTCATTATTCAAAAGGCACTTTATAATAGAATGAATAATGAGCTGTAGGGCACGAGAATGCGTTACTGCAGTGAAGAATGTCAGAAAACGCTTTTAGCGTCGAGGCTTCGCCCCGAACCTCACTGATGAATAATAAGCTGTAGATGTCAGGAGAATGCGTTTCTGCAGTGAGAAATGCAAGAAAACGCTTTTGGCGTCGGGGATTCGCCCCGAACACCACTAATAAGAAATGAGCTGTAGATGTCAGGAGAATGCGTTTCAGCCGTGAAAAATGCAAGAAAACGCTTTTGGCGTCGGGGCTTTGCCCCGAACCCCACTGATAAATAATGAGCTGTAGATGTCAGAAGAATGCGTTTCTGCAGTGAAAAATGCAAGAAAACGCTTTTCGGCGTCGCCCCGAACCCCACTGAAGAAGCTTACAGCGCTCTCCCAGACCCCCCCCCCCCCATATATATAAATGCTGTACGCACGTTTATGCATAGGGTTAGGGTTTACTGGGCGTTAGGGTTAGGGTTTGGAAAAAAATCGCCCCCCCCCACTCCAAAGTTCTGGATCCGCCAGTGGCTCCCAGATACCCCCTCCCACCGGCACTGATCCACAGAATTAAGAGATTAGACCATAACACACTTAACTTGCAATAAGCAATGTTTACAAAAGCGTGCCATAAAGATTAAAAGGGAGTCTCTTTATTACTTGTTAAAAAAATACTATTCTTCCAATAATCCGTTTAGAGTCTATTTTTTTTTTCATGTTAGCTAAATCTCTATTCTCTTTATATTTCAAGAAGAATTGAAAAATGAATATTTAGTTTTACTTAAATATTGTGACATGAGAAGAAATTGAACTTTATTTATTTATTTATTTATTATATTATGTGACAGTTCCCAAGAGTAACACGGCACTAGTCAGCGCTATGCAATTACTCCTTGAAATTGAGAGTAACCCCGCACGAAAAGAGTTAGTACTCTGTGTGGAATACATGCAACAGGCTCACTGACTTATATAACAACGTGAAAAGCAAGATAACATGACAGTGAAGTGATAGTTAATTTATTTAAAAGCAAACTTCGGACACTCATTTCTTCAAAGTCTCCCCCTCCTCCCCCACCCTAGCTACACTGTAATAACACTAGGGAAAAAGGAGTATTTGTACAAATTTGTCCTAGCATATGGAACGAGGAGTGTGCCTTTATCTTTGTGTCTTTCTGATTATTTAATAAATTTTGTTTTTGTATTTGAAGATTATGGTTCAGTGTTTTATGTATAATTGCTACTTTACTTTTAAGTCTTCTATTCTGAAGGCTTTCTAAATTTAGTGATTTAACTAAAGGTGTTACTCTAGTCAAATGTGAATATTCGTTTGTTATGAATCTCACTGCTCTATTTTGTGTCTGTTCCAGTTTCTTAATGTTTTCTTGAGTTGAGGGGTCCCAAACAGAGGATGCATATTCTATTATAGGCCTAACCAAGGTTAAATAACATTTTAGTTTTATGTTCCCATTTGATTTATAGAAATTTCTTTTATAAACCCTAATGCTTTGTTTGATTTTTTGATAGTTTTGATAGTTGTGATCAGAAAATGTTTTATTTGGTCTAGGATTTGAGGGGAATGCATACTCCTTCTATAGAACATAAAGAAAAGTTTTTAAAGTTAAATATTAATTTAATTTAATGATGGTCAGATCAACGATGGTATCGTCGAATAGGAGAGAAAGAGTTAACATTGAGCTCTGTGTTACATCAAAGAGCTTAACATTGAGCTCTGTGTTACATCGAACCGTTTAACATTGAGCTCTGTGTTACATTGAACCGTTTAACATTGAGCTATGTGTTACATTGAACAGTTTAACATTGAGCTCTGTGTTACATCGAGCAGTTTAACATTGAGCTATGTGTTACATTGAACCGTTTAACATTGAGCTCTGTGTTACATTGAACAGTTTAACATTGAGCTCTGTGTTACATCGAGCAGTTTAACATTGAGCTCTGTGTTACATTGAACAGTTTAACATTGAGCTCTGTGTTACATCGAGCAGTTTAACATTGAGCTCTGTGTTACATTGAACCGTTTAACATTGAGCTCTGTGTTACATTGAACAGTTTAACATTGAGCTCTGTGTTACATTGAACCGTTTAACATTGAGCTCTGTGTTACATTGAACAGTTTAACATTGAGCTCTGTGTTACATTGAACAGTTTAACATTGAGCTCTGTGTTACATTGCACTAGCACAGCGAGGCGGACCACACTTTCCTCTCTCCCTCTCTCAGTACCCGAACACGAGACAGCGACACGTTTCTCAACCACGCCGACTCGGATGTTGTACAGAGGCTTGAAATATTTAGTGTCAACACTAATATTACATTATGATTATACAAACATGAATAATCAAAAGTGCGAATCTTGCGATTGACTGATGTTTGTCTTTGTCTTTGCTCCTTGGTTCAGTATTGATCATAGCATAGAATAGGTCTTTCCTTTTTAAGCATAACATAGCCACATCTGTCAGTTTCGCTATTTATAATGTCATTAATAGATCACGCTTTAGGTCTGACTTATATTCTATGCGTGTCAAGGACGTCATCTTTAAGTAGGTCTGTAAAAAAAATTATTTATTGCGGTACATTTCATTTTAGTGTTGACAGTATTTTAATCAAAAGTTAAAGTTTTTAAATATATAAATATACACGATCACAGAGAGTTTATGTAAAACAATTAGACGGCCCACAGCGGTCCGTAAGCATTGTTGGTAGGAACACAACAACATAAGGGATAAATCCGTCGTCAAAGTCGCAATTCATTTAGGATAATATTATGTAACTAGCGGCCTAGTAAAGCGGTAATTATTCTTATTGTGGATATCAGAAACAATGCACTACAAAATTTCTATAATCATAATCCGAACTCCATAACAAACAAACATACATACATACGTACACACATACATACATAAATACATACACACACACATACATACATACACACATACATTCACACTTACATAAATACATACATACATACATACATACATACATACATGCATACATACATACATATATAAATACATACATACATACATACAGACATAGATACATGCATACATACAGTCATACATATATACATACAAACAAAAATGAACACTGAAAAAACAAGACTGCCTGCGATCACATCCAATGCAAGGCCTGTGAAAAAAAAAATTCAATTGTCTGGAGTCCTGACACTGCACGAGGCCCTGAATTCGGTCAGCGTAAACAGTAAATGACATTTTTTTGTGAGTCTAATTGCTGGATGAAGCTTATGGAAAGCTGTCGCTAAGGTCTTGGGACACACATTTGAAGCCCAGAAAGCCTTTGCAGAAGACATGCGAAGAAACCATAAATAGTCCCGCTGGGGACAAAGGCTTTGTCTGCATAAGAAGTGGCAAAATATGAAAGTCGCGAACGGGTTTGAGTAGTCTTGTACAGCAGTGCACATAATCTTAATCTTTGAAATGAAAGACATTGCTATTATTTTATTACTAAATAAAACTAAATTTTGTTTAAAAAAATATTTTTAAACATATTTTTTTTTTAAATTGCATATTTCGGAAGACTAAAAGTAGCTGTTTGCACCTAAAACACGCATGGAATCGATGGACTATTAGTTGTAAGAACAGCGTTAGTTACCGTATAGTGGATTAAATGTAAGAGCAATAAAATAAATTCAAACCTTCTATTGTCTATCCCTAAGCAACAATTGTGGTGCTTGCATCTAACTATCAGAAATAGTTGTGCCGTTGGGTGCTGAACTAAAGTCACTGTCACACCGGTCAAGTCTATAGCAGAGGATAATCTCTGCCAAGTAACATCGGATGGACATGCAGGTACGGGAGACTCAACATCAAACGAACGTCTCTGAAAAAGAAAATCATGATGTAACAAGAAATAGCAAAAAAAAAAAAAGGATACTTTTAAAAAACAAAGCAAACCTAAGGGAATGAACCGTTAATTACTGCTATTACAGTGTTTATTCCCTTTCTGCTATATAAAACACAGTTTTATCCAGAGTGAAAATGATATTATTATCAATGCTTAAAAAACTATTCCATATCGTGAAGTCGTTTCATTTACTAATTAGGGGCCTTTCATACTGTTTTTATCTGCAACAAGATCAATTCCTAAAGATCTTAGCAGACTAAGATTCTGGCAAGTGTCATGTTTTGATCAAGCTCATTACGAAGGTACATGCCCAAAGGCCTAGAATATATTATTCAGTATCAACATGTCCCAAGCTTTCTTTATATACAATTAGAGAGACACATTGTCATCTCTTCTTTTACAGACAACAGACTTCAACCTATTTAAGTGAAGCAGAATTTTCTTAGGTCGCAATTGAGTTCAGACAAAGACTATTAGAGACTTATCGATGATGTGTCTGTTATCCGGAAGCGCAAAGTCATAAAGTCTTATTCTGGAAGAAGTCAAAAAAAAATATCATTTTTTTTTTATTTTTACTTTATGTTTAATTTTCTAAATAATTGTATACTTAAAAGATAAAATAAATTGTTTAGATATCTTTTTATAACTCTTTTTCTAACCTAAAAAAGAAGTAAGTATTGCGTCCGAGTTTCCAAATTAGCAAAGTTTTCTGTTGCAGACAATTTTTTTTTGCAAAAGATGACAGAATCTTGGCAAAAAAATAATTGATGAACTCTCTATGTTAGTGAAAGGTTATGGCAAGTTCTACACAGAACAGAAACCTTACCAGAATAGAAGCCTATAGATTTCTATTAAACTCCAAAATTTTAGATTTTTGTCCTTGTTACTAATGTTAGTTCTTAACACTCACTTACATTTCTGATGTCATGTTCATTTGAGTTGATTGAATTTGATGAATAAAAATATCTTTCTGGCTTCTTTTCTGTGGACTGGTACTCTGGTAATGGAGATAAAATTGTTTCTAGTTCCTGTCTGTGTTCTTCATAACGCCTTCTACTTCGTAGTTGGACGTGCTGGGCTCGTCTGCGTTGTAATCTGGAATACTCTAGGAATTCATCTAGAATGAACACAAGACGTTAGGTTATCTATCTATCTATCTATCTATCTATCTATCTATCTATCTATCTATCTATCTATCTATCTATCTATCTATCTATCTATCTATCTATCTATGACCCATCCATCCATCCATGTATCTGTCTATCTATCTATCTATCTATCTATCTATCTATCTATCTATCTATCTATCTATCTATCTATCTATCTATCTATCTATCTATCTATCCATTCATCCATTCATTACCCATCCATCCATCCATCTCCATCCTTCCATCCATACATGTATCTGTCTATCTATCTAGCTAGATGGCTAGATTCACAAATTGTCACTTTCTGGAAAACCCTGACGTAACTAGAAGAGAGCGTGCTTTAGAAACACTTATATGTAATTCATTTTTAGTAGATCTAGAGCGCAGTGGTTCCCAAACCTTTTTGTTTTGTAGACCTTTGACCATGTTTTCGTGTTTTTAGTAGACCCCTTCTTAGCTAATAATACATTTGTGAAATTTTATCAACTTAAATGTGTTTTTTTATACTATGATTTCTAATTCATAAATATTTATAAATGAAATTCAAATTAAATCAAACCAAAATAAAATTGAACAGTAATATGTATTAGATGAATTCACGAAACGAAATAAAATCAAAATACTGTAGCACTACTCTGATAGTAAAACTTTAATATAGTATTCAATTAAGTTAGGTTTAATATTAAAACTTTTTGGCTAGGAATGTCTATTTTAAGAAGATGGACAAACTTGCTGAAACACTTTTTCCACTAAATATGAAGATAGCAGTGGCGTCACTAGGGTCGTTGTCATCTGGTGCGGTAAGCTCAGGGTATCACCCCCCCCCCATTTAGGAAAAAATAATCACTCCTTAGATAAAGCGAACCGCTATCGCTTATTTTGTTTCTTTATGTTGAACAATAAACTGTTACCTTTTTCATTGATTGGTTGGTTACACACGAAAATTGTTTTTAAAAAAAAAAAGGTTGGATAGCGTCCATCAGAATCATTCTGGAAAATAGCAAGAGAATAAGGCGTCTCCCAAAAATTTGTCCAGATTCAGCGACTTGTCTAAAGCTAATCAAGCTGTTGTGTCACAACGGTCGGTAGAATTCTGCAACGTCGAGACGGATATGAGATTAGGGTGTATCTTATCCCCATTTCTCTTTCTTGTAGCCAAAGACGATGTCAAAGAAATACATTAAACAGGCTGCATTTGGGTTTCAATGGGGTAAACCAAACCGAGTTGGATTTTGCAGACAATATAGCATTACTTTGAAATACAATAAATGTATACACGAGATGACAGATAAAGACGCCCTCAAAAATATGTATATAGGGTGCATGTTACCCAGTACCCCCATTAAAATTGGTCCTACAGATCTTGGAAAAATAAAGTTCACCTATTTAGGCAGTGTTATCACAAGCGATGGAGTTGCATATCATGGTGCTGCATGTCGGATTGGAAAGCTGGAGCTATCTTTCAAAATGTGCGGCCTATCTGCAGAAGCAAATCAATTAGCCTGTTGATTAAAATCCATCTACTCAAAACAATCATTGTCCCAACGGCTACCTATCTTCGTGACGTGAAAGGCTGAAAAGAGGCTGAGAATTTATGGCTGAGAAGGATCCTACGAATAACATACCGAGATAATGTTACAATAGAGACATCTTTTACCGCACAGGCATTCGCCATTTAGGTGACATTTGAACTGAACGTCGATTGACATTTGTGAGACATATCATTTGACAAAACGAAACACGTTTACCAAAGTCAACCTTAACATGAAAGCCAAAAGGAGGAACACAAAAACATGGCCCTCGACATCTAACTTGGGGTCACACCTTTTTAGAAGTCAGGAATTTCGTGGGCACCAGCTGGGAAAAGGCTGTGAAAGTTGCAATAGACTGATTTCTGTGGAGAGGGCTTGCAGCCCTGTGCGTGGGGAATGGCGTGCGAGATGCTTAATTCTATGTGTTTCTCAACATTTTGCAATAAAAATGTTACGTTCGCCACTCAACTGGTCAGATAAGATGTTTGGAAAGAGCCTTAAGTTTACTCAGACTAGTCTGGGGCGAAGCTCCTGGCGCCAAGCGTTTTCTACATTCCTGAGCTTCAGAAACTTTTTCCTGGCGTCCACAACGAATTATTTTCTCATAATAAGAAGATTACAATTCAAATATATTTAAATTAAAAAGGTAAGGGACATGTTGATACTAAACTAAGATACATTCAAGGTAGTAATTTTGATTTTAAATGTTGCATTTTGGAAAAGTGCAATTTTCCAACTTGGGTGTCACCCCCTGGTGGGTGTCACCCGGTGCGGCCCGCATCCCCGCATCCCCCTAGTGACGCCACTGCATGAGAGCACAGCATTCCTCTAATTAACACCTTTCTGTCTTTAGTTGTTGCAATCTTACTCTATAGCATTTAGCAAAACGACCCCGTACTCACCTGACATAGTGTCTCTTTTCCTACGATCTAAAGCGCACAGATCTACTACTAACACGAGCAAGGCTGTTGTCAGGAACAGGTTGACTTTCGTAAGATCGGAAGACATTTTTCTACGTAGGTTGCAGAGATTTATGCAGTATCTTGTTGAGAGTTCAATGTATGTGTTAGATGATAAAGAAAAGCTCTTTCTATTTCTTTAAAAAATAAAAAATAAAAACAACAAAACTAATTTTTGAAATCTAAACGTGACACACAAACGGACACATATACAATAATCTAAAAGCTCTCAAATAAGAACGATTTTTTTTCGAGTGAACAACATATTTCTTATATGAACACTTTCAGATATCCCAAAGGATGAGAAGTTTAGCTTGAATACGCTACACTACAATTCCTCCAATCGGCTTGCCAAATCATCGTCGCTTTAAAAATGTGGCTAAATACTACTGGTATTTCAAAAAGGGCTCTAATGATTTTCTTAGAGATATGACAGTTTATGTAGAATCTATATCTGTAAAAAAAAAAAAAAATAACTACCTACTTGGTCACACTGTCAAAACTAAGGTGGTAATAAGGGAATGGTGTGGGGTAAAAACAAAATATGTTTAAATCTAACATTCATTAGTTTTTAAGAGAAAAAACAAATTGCTAAATAACTTGATGAAAGGAGATATTGTCTGTAAAAAAAAGTATTTGTATGTATGTATTTATGTAATATGTATGTATGTATGTATGTATGTATGTATGCATGTATGTATGTATGCATGTATGTATGTATGCATGTATGTATGTATGCATGTATGTATGTATGTATGTATGTATGTATGTATGTATGTATGCATGTATGTATGCATGTATGTATGCATGTATCTATGTATGTCTCAGAAAGACACAAAGATAAAGGCAAATTCCTCTTCCCATATGCCCCACAGAAACGCTTTCTTAGAATACTAACTGTCTAACGCAATATTTGTAAGTCTCTTATGGAAAAATGCGCCATTTTACTTTCTGCAAAGTGCATGTTTTAACCTACAACGTAGAGATTTTGCATCACTTGATGTTTTGTACCAAAGCCGTAATGAATATACTAATGGCATTATTAAATTAAATTATTATTCTGTGTTAATTAAGATCTAGGTTCACAGTCAGCAATAAACAAACAACAACCATTAGTATCATGGAGGAGAACGATACTTTATTATATTGAACGCGTGCACCTTTGCGCACCATATCAACATCCCCTTTTCTTTAAAAAAACAAAACATTTCGGGGAGTATCATAGAAAAAAAAATAAAACAAAACCACAACAACATAAACAACAAAACAAAACATACATATATACGCTTCAATGAATATGAAACATTTCACATTTAAAAATCAACATTCAATAGTTCATTAAGACACATAGACATTGAATCTTGTCGGTTTCTTCAACTGATCCCTTGGTCGCAGGGAATGATGAGTTGATGAGTGGCGAATGTGTTGATCATGAGTTCTATTGTTCTGTAAGTTTTCATCAGTATCGGGGAATATATCTTCTTCTGTTTCTTTGTTCGGGTTGATATGCACTCTGTTTCTTTGGAATCTCCCCTTGCACGCTAGGCACATTTAACCCCATGCAGGGCCCTTTTCCTTAATGTATTCGTGAATCCTTCCACAATACCTGCATTTACCTTTCTGAATGTTTGTTCTTGAGGGTGTTGATACTTTCTCAATGATTGGAGGGTCGGCTTGTATTTGTCTCAATTGTTTGTTGGCGGTCTCGTATGCTCTGCAAATGTCTCTGCACCTTTCCAATGTGAGACTACTATCTTGTAACAATTTCATTTTGAGGCATTCATGTCTAATACCAAGAACTACTCTGTCTCTAATCAAGCTATCTTCCAGGCGTTCAAAACTACACGTTTTTGCTAGTCTTCTCAGATTTGTTATGTGCTTTTCAATGTCCTCGCCTTCTTGCTGTTCACGAGTATTGATAACATAGCGCTCAATGAAAAAACTTTCCGATTCGTTCACTATTTCTTCCATCTTTCTTTCTTTTCCCTTCTCAATTTCTAGACGAAAAATGCTAAGAAAGGGGCAAAGTTATAACCTCGCCATTCACACCGTCATCCAAGCTAGTGCAGAAGGTGCGAACTATTAGTGACTAGACTAGGAAGGATGTGGACATTAGAGAAAGAGAGAGAACGATTTCCGCCCAAAGTTTAGAACCGATATGAAGATGATATGCTCATAGCAGATGTCCTATGAGTATGTGATGTCCTCGTATATATAAACACCTATGCCTCGTTGAATTGCCATCCTTAAGTTATTACAATAGCATGATGTATTTTAGATAAAAGTAGCTGAGTTCTTGTACATTTGATCTCACATTTTTTTCTACAAAATGTAATTTACATATTTTAGTTGAAAAAGTGTATTTTTGAATTTGTGGAGAGTACGGCCCTTTGTTGACGTACTGTCGTAAATTAGGAGTTGTAGTACCCGGTGACCGAGCCTCGCTCGGATGAATAATTTGAGGAAGGATATTTACCCGAAGTCATTTTGGGAATATTTTTGTAATTACGACAATGAACGATCGGATAAAGACTATCGATCTGAAGAGTTGCTTTAGTGTTCTGTTAGTTCTAAATGTAATTGTACATGGCGATTAGAATAGAAAGTCTCTTAAGTCCCCCCAACAGTATAGAAAACCACAGCTCAAGTTTTTTGCGTAAAACTATTGGGCTATTATTAGCTTGGAAGAAAGTCCTTTCAGTGTAACTTCTAAAATGACATTTAATATTGCAATTAGTATATTTATTATGGCTTTAGTACGAAACATCAAGAGATGCATAATCTCTACGTTATATGGTAAAACGTGCACCTTGTAACAAAGTAAAATAGCGCATTTTTTCCTTAGAGACTTAAAAACATTGCGTTAGTATTCTAAAGAAGCGTTATTGTGGGGCATCTCTGTTACTGCGACCACTTTTCAGTTCACTTTAAAAAAAAAAGATTGCCTTTGGCATATATTCGTCCTCCATACGGGATAAGTGCCCTGCACAGCGTGACTGTCGGACAACAAGAAGTTCATACCATTTCGCAAGAATATCGCCGTTTGTATTACGGTCTTGCCAAAGTATGTCCATGATGGTGTGCAAATATCTTTAGTGAAGGCGTTCAAGAAGTCTTAATTGCTTTCTATAAAATACTCATGTCTCAGTTCCACAAAGGGGGATTTGAGAGAACCACTACTTGGTAGACACTCCGCCTGTAGACAGGCGGAGTGATTTATTTCGCCACACTCTCGCTTGGAGGCGTCCAAAAGCACGACTAACCCTGATTACATATCAACCTCCCTTTAAAGCAATGTGTCATTCGATACTAATCGATACTATGCTTCCCAGATATGTGAAGTTGTCTACCACGTTAAGGGATGTCTATGAGCGGTGATCTTTGGGCTGAATAGGTTTTGTTGGGTGACTTCTGGAACATGACTTCCGTTTTACCGAGGTTTATAGATAAACCAAAAGAGGCGGCAGCGTAATGCCCCCGAACTTTCATAAGCCCCGCGCTAATTCTAGGTATAAATTATTAAATTGAAACATTATAACTTATAATAGGGTTCCCGTCACATCCCGTGGTCTCCTTGTGTTAAAAGGAGCTCCAGGAAATCTCCTGAAACTCATAAAAATGTCCTTAAAGTAGACAAAATTTTCATTTTGGGGTGTCAATCAATAAGGTAAACGCCAATCCTACGTGTGATAAAAAAAAGCGTCATCGTCAACTTTCATTTACTAAAAATGTAATGCAAAGACGAATTTATTTTCTAATACAAAAACTTAATTTTCACTTATCCTTATCTTTACCCTGAGTGGGCCGCTCGCAATTCATTTCACATAGGCCCCCGCAAATGTTATGGCCGGCCCTAAATTCGTCTTTGCATTAATGTTCAGTGTATGCAAGTAAGGCGTAGATATGTCAACTGAAGAAGTAACAGAGTTTACGTTGCACCTATTTACACTGACAGACAGACTGGCAAACATAATTAGAGATAGATAGATAGATAGATAGATAGATAGATAGATAGATAGATAGATAGATAGATAGATAGATAGATAGATAGATAGATAGATAGATAGATAGATAGATAGATAGATAGATAGATAGTGACTATTGAAATAAAGACTTCAAACATATTACCTGCCACTGATGGGACTCTTCAACTATGGTGTCCAGTAGAGATTGTAAATTTCTGCGGTATTCCTAAACTTATATACAAGATTTTACAAGGTGAACTCTGCATTGACTGCTTACACTTTGGTTTGCTTTCTTTTAGGATTATCATTTCATACATGGTATAAAAACATAAATCCAATCGGCGCATTAATAAAACAATATTTTGGATAATACTTATCCACTAGCGTATCCAAAAATTTTGAATTGGTGGGGCGATTTTTTTAAACCCATAACCCTAACGCCCAGTAAACCCTAACCCTGCATATAACGCATATATATATATATATATATATATATATATATATATATATATATATAATGAAAATGACAAAGAGTGGCCATATTACAACTAGAGTAGTGTTTCTCAAACTTCGGCAAAAACAAATTGTCACGTTGGTGGCCCTTCTCTTGTCAACTAGGGCTCTGTGGGAGCGCTGTGCCGCCCTTAGCGTGGTTCGGGGCGGAACTCCTACGCCAAGGGTTTTCTTGCATTCTTCCCTGCCAGAAAGGTATTCTTCTAACATCTAGAGCTCATTATTCGTCTTTAAAGGCAGGTCAAATATGCTAGGACTAATTTGTACAAATACTTCTTCTTCCCTAGTGCTATTAGGGCATGGAATGGGTTGCCTGAGCTAGCCAGGAAAACCAGTGACTTGGCAGAATTTAAGTCATTGGTTAAAATGCATGACGCGTAGGACGTAATCATCTTCTTTTTTGAAGTAACGTCTGTATTATATAATATAAGATAAGATACATTAACGTTACGTAGGGGCTTTTCTCGATACTTAAATATGTAGGTCAATCGAAATGCAAGTAGTGTAATTTTATCTTTATTAGGCGTATTTTTCAACATATGATCTGCATGTTAAGCGAGACCCCTTGTAGTTGGCTTTTTTTTTTTGGTAAGAAGAAGAGGTGAAGAGAACGATGGTTCTGGAAATTCGACTGTTTTGACGCGTGCAACAAATTTGCTACTTGAAAAGAAAATTCACTACACACATTTTGATTAAAAGGTTTGAAGGTTGCCGCCGAATAAAAATGTCTTCGAAAAATAATATTTAAAAAAAAATTATGAAAAAACGGAGAAGAAATGAAATGGAACAATTAGATTCTATTTTTTATTTTTTAACATTTTTTATTTATTTTTAGGTTTCAAGAATAAATTGTGAGTTAGAGTCCCAAAGTTATTTATACAATACTGAGCGCCTAAAGGCAGCACGGAAAACCAACTCCTAGATACCCCCCCCCCCCACTGGTCCACAAAAGAGATTGGACCAAAAGATCTCTGAGCATGCTATAAGCATGAAAGTAGCGCTATATAAAAGCTATAATAATAATAATAATAATACAAAAATCTTAGAGTTAGTAAAGGTTGGGAAAAGGCGACTAGGAAAAAAATTGTTGGCTTTAGAGCTCATCTTAATTGTTACTCTTGTATCTAAAAATTTCTTATTAATTCTAAATTTTCAAAAACATAGTATTTCTTTAAATAATTATTTTAAAATCATGCGAAATTCCATAGACTTTGTTACCATATTTGAAAAAGAATTTAAATTATACGAAATATAACTTATATTAATGACAGATTTAAAAAAAAAATTGATTTGTAAGACTATGACACAAAAGAAAAAGTATTGGTTCACCTGATATGCGAGTGGGGTGGCAATTGCATTTATCGCCTATACCACCTGGTACAACCCTCTTTTATTTTATCCTATACTGTTTAGCGAGCAATTCTTGTATGTATGTGTGTATATAATGTTTATGTTTGCGTTGGATGTGGTAAACTATGTGGGTCGCAGCTGGTGCTACGTAGCCACTTAAAATACTGCACTCCTCCTTTAACATCGGACTCAAAGACAAGGTTTGTATAAAGGCATCAAGGAAACCTGCTTCCAGATACTCCCTCCCACCACCATAGAGATTAAAGCATCTGTGGGACGTCTGTTACTTCTATCACCTTTCATCTCACAAAAAAAGACTGCCTTTTGCAAACGCTCGCCCCCCCCCTCCCACCACCACCAGCGTAACTATCGGACAATAAGAAGTCCCTCTATACTGTCCATACCGGCGTGTTCTGTATGGGGACTTGAGAGACATTCATTTCTACTTGCCATGTACATTGACATTTAGAACTATAAGATCACGAAAGCCACTTTTTGAATTGAGAATCTTTACCCGATCCAAAATAAGTCAATATATTTCCTCATCAATTCACCTGGTTTACTAATAATTCACTAATGGTTTAATTCGAATAAAGAATATGGTGTAATATAATATACATATTTCATAATATGTTCAAATATCAACAAGTAGCTTTTATTCAATTTAACTAATTTTGTTCACACACTATGATTTCTGCTGAAAAAATTGGACCACCCCCTACACCCAATCTCCACAGAAGCGAGCAAGATACAAGAAGGCTCACGACCTAATATGTAGATTGGTTAAAATATATATCCACAAGTAGCTTATATGATATAGATATATTACTATGTTAACAAACTGTTATTTCTACAAAAAATTGGATTGGACCGCCCTCCACAATTGAAAGTTAAGTTTTTTTTTGTTTTTTTTTTTTTGGGGGGGGGGGCAAAAATGAAGCAATCGCCCACCACTCTACCGAATTGGCCAACATACTAGAGAAGGGGCCGACACAATCCCAAAATAGGTTAAAATATCAAAAATTAATATATATTGTTACATAAGTGAAGAATCCACATATACATAGTGTGAATTCTCTTCTAAAATTGTTCCCCCCCCACCCACGATTCCACTACCCCCCTTCCTGGATCCGCCAGTGTACTGATCAAACTGAAAAAAAGGTTGGCGTGTTGCATCCTTTGCAGAAACGTAGGAACAGGGGTCAGGGGATGTGAATCTGCAGGCGTTTCGCTTAAGATGTTCTTGTCTATCAACAAGACTATCTATCTATCTATCTATCTATCTATCTATCTATCTATCTATCTATCTATCTATCTATCTATCTATCTATCTAATTTTCTCTACTTCCTTCAACCTTTCTTTGTCTTCTCTTAACTGTATTTTCTTTGTCTGTCACGCTCTATTAATCTTTGTATTTTGAAGGCACTTAGGAAAAAAAAACTTATATTTCTTTAAACATTTGGTTCTTCACCTTTTCTGTTTCTAAAGAGAAAAAAATGAAAAAGAAGAGAAAAATGTAAGTAAAGTATAGCAATTATGGAAGAGAGAAAGAGAAAGAGAGAGAGAGTTGAAATAAATCCTGCTCAGTACAACTATAACCAGTTCGAATTGTTGAAATTCAAGAAACCTAGTTGTCCACATAATGGAGATTCGATACTTTGATTTCGTTCATACTGACAACATTTAGGCTGTAGAATTCTGAAGTCAAGAGCGTTGGTTCTAGCTTATGGCTAATTGTGGTTGTTATTTCATTTTTTAGAGCGTATCACCTAGTTAGTGACAACATGATAAAGATATCAATCTATACCAATTTTAGTTAGCCTCTAGACTATCATCCTTGCATATAATTTTTTCTAATCTCAAATACAAGTCATTTTTTTTATTTGATTGAAAGTCACATACGAAGAAGCCCGCTCTTTCGGAGTTTGGACCTACACAACTCATCAAAAACATACTTTATTTAAAAGAATGTGCTTTATTAAAATAGTTCAATCGTCTGGATGTGTCTCTGAGTATGATACAGTTATTTATATTTATTTTTAGAACTTTAAGGGAACAACATAATTCTAGTTTGCTTTTACTTGAATATTCGTTTATGTCTTAGGTCTTTGAACAAACAGTAGTGATTGGCTAAATTTAATTAATAAGTTCGATACTTTGAATTTAACGAAAAAACGAATTTAGGCCAAAGTTTAATAAGACAAAAAAAAATTAGTTAAAATCATAGTTTTAATTAATTTTTTTCAGTAACAAACTAAAAAAAAATAAAATGTTTAGAACTTTGAAGCATGTAGTTGCGGTTGAAAGTTACATCCGTGTTTTCTGATCTCGTACAGCTTTCAACAGTGTTGATTGTCCAAATAAAAATGATGTAACTAACAACTATGTAGCCTCAGTTTACATTTAAAGAGGGATTGGTCAGGTAAGATGGTAATAGAATGGAGCTAATGTCTGTACAGTACTATACATGTTAAACATTTTTTTGTCAAAAGCTTGTATGCAATATTATGAATTGGGTTGTTCAGAGTTTTATTTTTGAGTCACATGTTGGCGTTAAGTTTTTGTTGGTTTATGGTAGGGAATCTGATAAGCGGGTTAGGTCAATATTTACTGATTATAATAAATTCATTAGCGGTAAACGATAATTTATCAACTGCAGGAACATTAAGTATACCCTTTTTATGGCTTAAACCTTAGCTAAAGCCATGGTGTAGAATAGATAATAGTCTTTATTAAACCTATTATTGAGATTTAAGTCTAAATCTTAAGTCAGGCCTAAAATGGAGATAAAAGCATTAGGATAACCAAATATAGGGAAAAAAATATCCACACCCTCCCTGTCCAAAAAGTAAATAGACTGTGTGTCTGACTGGTTTAAACAACCTGGTCAAATAGACGTACACATGTAGACGTAGTGTACAGTACGTGTGTAGTCGATGGTGATAAGACAGACTGAGTTTCTTTCCATGCGCGTTATGCAATAGTGTATGTTGTGTGTTGCGTGGTCAGACAAGAAAATAACACATTGGTCTAGACTCTAGAGTTAGTCAAATAGATCTACCTTTAAACTAAGAAAGTTGCAGACCCTCACTGCCCATAAAGTAAGGAAAAAAAAACCTGTATGTCCGACTTATCTTATAAAATTCAGACGTTACTTCAAAGAAGAAGATGATTACGTACTAGCGTCATGCATCTAGTCATGCATGGTAACCAAGGACTTAAATTCTGCCAAGTCATTGGTTTTCTTGGCTGGCTCGTTTTCGTGGCAGGCTGATTTTAACAACCTGGTCAGATTAATTGACCAGATATTTGGGGAGGGAAAGCGGGACACATGTCGATCTTGGGACGTTAAAAGAACAGGCTTAGATTTTTTTTGAGCAATATTGCTGTCAACAACACACACAATGTAGGCTTACACACAATAATTTAAATAAATGTTGTACATTCTAATGAGTAGCGTAGGCCTATCGACTTTCCAACGTTATGCAGTAGCTCTAACTAGAACACTAGATATATATTATAAATTATATTTTACTTTATATATATATATATATATATATATATATATATATATATATATATATATATATATATAACTAGGGTTGGTGTCACCCGGTGCGGTTAACTCAGGGTGTCACTCCCCCCCCCCGACCACCCGCTATCAACTTAATCCAGTTTTCCCAACAGAAATTAATTTTGTTGAATTAAAACATTTTAACGAATTTAGTGATTACATATTTTAATTGATTTTTGCACTAATGTAAAATTAGTCAATTCTTTTTGAAAATCCTATTGTTTAGAACTTTTTTTCAACAGTTTTACTTAAAAAAACAAAATTATAGCTTGTATATAGCCCTACTTTCATGCTTACAGCATGCCCAGAGCGCTATTGTCCAATCTCATTTGTGGGTCGGTGGGGGAGGAGGTATCTGGGAGAAGGTTTTTACGTGTTGTATTTAGGAGCTCAGTAAACTCTACTCGAGTCGGGTGTCGAACCTTGAGCCCCCTTCAAAGGTAGCCAAGCCAAGTTTAAGCGTACTAAACCTCTCGACCACGCATCCTCTCTATCTTACAATGTATATTTATTAAAATCACCTAAACATGTTTTCTTTGTTAGATTTTTGCAAGGAAACGGTATAATATGTTGCTTTGTTATTCTAACTTTGAATACCATCTAAAGGGGAAAATGTAAGTTTGCCGCTATCTTGGTCATTTATTGGTCTCGGTGAGTGCTTAAAGGTCACCTAAAAGGTCTAGGGCGAAGCTCTGGGCACCAAACATTTTTTAGCATTTCTGAGCTTGAGAAACTCATTTTCCCAAAGTCTTATCTTATACAATTTCTACTAGTAAGAAGATTGCAGGTCAAATAAGATTAAATTTAAAAGAGGTGAACGGGCAGTATCTGACGTGTGAGAGACATTCGAGGCAAATGAGCAGTGTTTCTCAAACTTTTACCGTTGGCGCCGTCTCTAGCTAAACGTTTTTTTTTTTCAGAAATAGTGCTATGTACATAATTTTTAACTGTTTTGTATAACCGATAAAGTTCTTTCTGGAGATAGTATTAGAGAGGCATCAGGTTCCCTATCCATCCAGCAAGGTGGACTGTTGAAGCGTCGTTAGCTCCTCCAGGCATTTTCCTATTTTCTCAGCTTGTGCCGTCTTCAACGTATGTTTCTTCCCGTGAAAAGAAGCGCCCATGACAGTGTTGAATTATAACGGAGTGGGACGTTCCGATAAAGAAGTATTTTCTTGGAATCATCTTGCCGAAATCTTTTTAGTTTTTGTCACACAAAGGTTGCCAACATAACGATGTTAAACACTTGAGAGAATTTTTATCGTTCTGACGAGAGAATTTCGACCATTCTGACGGAAGAATTTTGACCATTCTGACGAGAGAATTTCGACCATTCTGACGGGAGAATTTCGACCACTCTAACCATTGGAAAAAGCTCACGTCAGTAGAGGCGTTTTGAAACGTGTTCTTCAAAAAGTTTATAATCGATATTTCAGAAGATGCCTCATACAAAAACGGTAAACATTTTAAAAGATCCTTATTAGAAAATGATACGAAGTCTTCATCTTACAATATTTTAACTTTTTAAACATTGACAATACCATTTCACTGGGTTCATATTCAAAGTTTGATAGATAACTTCAAAGAACAGACAGCCTTTTGTTTTTCATCCGTGTAGAATAATTTAAATTGCTTCACCCTCTCCCTATTGCTCAGGACGTCGCGCCCTCATGAGAAAAAGGCGGCCTCCCCCTCCCAAGGGGTGCCCCCCCCCCCACCACAGCTTAAGGAAAACTGCAGTAGTTCATGCGAGTTTGTAATGGGCTTGTTGTCATAAGATCATCCGTACTGCCGTAAAAACGGGGTAGATTCTTGAATCACGTTGTTGAAGAGGCATTAACTCTTTCTCTCCTAACAGACGATACCAACGTTGATTCCACCAGAATGTGGTAAATAATTACGGAGAGAAAGAGTTAAACTGTCTTCTTTAAAATAATCTTTTGAATCGATCTTGCTGCTCAACGTATAAAAGTTTTGGGGCGATAAAACGATGTCACATAAATAATAATTTAATTTGTCTTAAAAGTTAGACTCTTTCACCTAATTGATGCTAGAATATATAAAATAACTACAATGCTAATAGAAATAATTTTTGTTTAAAAAAAAACTGCCTCTGAGTCCCTTTGTTATCACGTTACTTTTTACAATAGGGCCTAAATTAAATATATAGATCTAGATTAGTACAGTAGATATGCCTAGATATATTTGGGTATATATCTTGATATTTTTTTTTTTGAATCTGCTAGTTTTTGCTTTTATTCAATTTTTCCATTAGGGCTTATATTTTCTAGTTTTTGCAATATTAATTTTTTTATTCGCTTGTTGCCCCCCACCCTAACGAGTGTCACTCGGTGCGGTCCGCATACAAAACAGTTATTTTAAAGCGAGTTGCTGAAGCAAACGAATGTATGTAAAAATTCTTTAAAAAAGCAAAGTTGAAAGTTAATTTGATTAAAATATGAAATGAACGAGCTATATTTGTATGTTCATGAGTTAAAGTATAAGACTATCTTTGCGAAAAGTAAATCTATCACCTTAAACTTGAATTAGATCTAGGCTTCGAGAGATTTAAGTTCTGCGCAACCTTTTTTTTTTGATGATCTTAAGCTTATTTTAGGGCTACTATACATACGTCAAGGTTCCAGTTAGCACCCAAGGAACATGTATGCCAAGTTTTATCAAGATTGGTCAAACGGTTTTGATTTCTATGCGAGACATACTGTTACGCTCCTTTCTAAGATGAGACTCTTTGAACAGTACATTAAACTAAAACAACAACGTCATCGTTTAGAACTCATTTAATTTCCATGAACACTACAACCATAGACATAAATAAATATAGACTGGCCGAAGGAAGTAACTTCATGTAACTTGAAAACATGTATATCTATTGTATTCGGATTTCCAATTTATGAAAAATTGCATGATCTTCATTCTTAGAGATTAAACAAAACTACTTTAGATATAGGTGTGTGGCTGAAATAGATATGAATACTTAACTTTTGTACTGCTCATAAATGCTGTTTAATAAAGTACACAAAATTGCAAGTCACAAATTTTCGTTTCATAAAACTCTTTAATCGGCCAGTCTATATTTATTTATGTCTATGACTACAACACTATTTCGTTTCTATCTCTCCATTTTGGTTCTCCTCTCGTTTCAACACGCATTCGCACCGTTCCACATTTACACTAACATGCGCACTTAACATCCTCCTTGTTCAACAAGTTCGATGTACATCGAACGTCCAAAATACAAATCACCACATATCTTATCAGCCTATTCCAAGTTTAAAAATAATCTAAATTCTCTGTAACATAGAGAACCATAATGTAATACAAAACAAAATCATACACAATGACATATTAATACCAATACAATTCAACACTAGATTTAACATATAACATTTATATTTATTGCATTAAATAACTGCTATTATGAGCAATTGAAACAACTTCTGTTAACATAAGTAATCATATTTCTATCAATGATTTGCTAAATAAAATTGTATCACATTTCATTCATACAACTCCCTGTACAAAACACCCTCATTCTAGCCGCAATCAAATAGTTAACAAACTAAGTCCATCTTGCTACATGTATATTGTACCCCCAACAACATGACCCGGCATATAACTAACAACACTCCTAATAACATAGATTTAACCCAATGCTCTTTACCTCTTAGTATCATCAGGCCTTTATAATGATTCTAGTCTTGACGTTTCATTTTATGTATTTCTACCTCATCATTTCGATAATTTTCTTACAAATGTAATTTAAATAGAACAATTATAATCAAACAAAATCACAGAAAATAAATACATTGTGCACAATATACGTATCTACTTTCCACTACTTATACTCTTTTACATTTTCTATGTAGCCTTTACTAAACTTCTATAAAGTAGTAGCCTTAACCTATATGAATATGTAACAACAATATCCAATTCATTACACATATATTTATTCATTGTAAAATATAACAATAATTAGTATCCATCATTCCCACCATTTCTAATCATATCTATATAATTCTAACATTATTGACATGCCATCCTTTCCGCTTCCCTCCTTTGCAATGATGTCCCATTGTAATCCCACTACAGAATGATCTAGCTGTACTGTTTTCTAGTCTGCTATGATGTCCCATTGTGATCCCACTACAGAATGATCTAGCTGTACTGTTTTCTAGTCTGCTATGATGTCCCATTGTGATCCCACTACAGCATGGTCTAGCTGTACTGTTTTCTAGTCTGCTATGATGTCCCATTGTGATCCCACTACAGCATGGTCTAGCTGTAATGTTTTCCATCCTGCTATGATGTCCCATTGTGATCCCACTACAGCATGGTCTAGCTGTACTGTTTTCCAGCCTGCTATGATGTCCCATTGTGTTCCCACTAAAGAATGGTCTAGCTGTACTGTTTTCTAGCCTGCTATGATGTTCCATTGTGATCCCACTACAGCATGGTCTAGCTGTACTGTTTTCCAGCCTGCTATGATGTCCCATTGTAATCCCACCACAGAATGGTCTAGCTGTACTGTTTTCTAGCCTGCTATGATGTCCCATTGTGATCCCACTACAGAATGATCTAGCTGTACTGTTTTCCAGCCTGCTATGATGTCCCATTGTGATCCCACTACAGCATGGTCTAGCTGTACTGTTTTCCAGCCTGCTATGATGTCCCATTGTGATCCCACTACAGCATGGTTTAGCTGTACTGTTTTACAGCCTGCAATGATGTCCCATTGTGATCCCACCACAGAATGGTCTAGCTGTACTGTTTTCTAGACTGCTATGATGTCCCATTGTGATCCCACTACAGAATGGTCTAGCTGTACTGTTTTCTAGACTGCTATGATGTCCCATTGTGATCCCATTACAGAATGGTCTAGCTGTACTGTTTTCTAGACTGCTAATATCCCTCTCTTTTCTCGTATACACCTCTCCGCCATTGTAACTTAATTCCTTAACTCTGATTAACTGTTGACTCTGTCTTCTACTATGCCCCCTTCTCCCACAATTAAAGCATAAGATGTATGGACTTGTACGTCTGTATGTAGGTTTAAATCGCTTTCCCTGTACCACTGATTTCCTTACTTTACTTTGATTTTGACCCATTCCAATTGCATTGCTTTCTACCTTATCTGTTAAATCTTTCTTCTCGTGTTGTCTGCTACCCATGTCATTTGATGTATGGAATCTTATGTCTTCTTCCACATCCCCCATTCTACCTCGCGTAGACTTTATCCCATAATATTTCTTCCAATTCTCAATCTCCCTTACTGAACATATTGTTATAAACCTGGTGATGACACAGATGGGGGTAGTGCTGTGTGTGTTCTTAGCCTACCCAAATCGCCCCAGTCCAGCGCAGGACGAGCGGTCAACTGGTGATTTCAAATGGCTTTCTCGAAGAGGACTTTTGGGATGGGTTTCAGGTTCACTGGAGGGGCAATTATGGGACAGGTCATCTTTCTGTAAGTCACCCTTCCACACATTCTGAAAGTCAGCCAACAGTGCTGCTGTTGATCACCTTTCAACACACCGTCTGTCTCTAACTTCGCCTCGTCTGGTCACATTGCGAGGTAACGTGAAGTCAGGCGGAGCAAGGCTAGGTTTTGGACAGTTAGTGTGATGTTGTTGCCAACTGTAGATTATTTGTAATGTATTTGAAAATAAACTGTTACTGTTAATTTGGAGCTCTGATGAGTTGTGAGGTTCTTTAAGTTCGTTGTGTCGTGTGGTGCAGTTTGAAGGGAGCCTGAGTAGTAGAGGAGAGATCGTAACAACTGGTATCAGAAGTGGCACGCTTTGATGGCTTCTATGAAAACTCTTGAACAGCTTCTTGTTAAGGAACTGAAGCGGGAGCTCCGTGAGCGTGGGCTGAAGTTATGCGGAAACAAAGATGCCTTAGCAGCACGTCTCCGGCAAGCACTGTTGGATGAAGATGAAGACCCAGACATATATTTGTTCGAAATAGAACCGGATGTGGTGGAGCTCTTGAGTACAATGCATGAAAAGATAGACAAAATGGATTCAGGAATCAAAACAATAGTTGTTGACAATAAAACAGCTATACACAACTTGTAAAAATGAATGTTCTTTTTCCTTTACTTTCTCCTTTCGTATAAACAACATATAGTTCATAGTCAGATAACCAAAAAACACTGTTGACCTACACGGAGAGTGTTTACATCAGTCCTTTTTTAGTACACAGGCCTGTGACACATGTGTCGGTTGATTACCCATAGGGTTACACTGACCAGCATTGACCAACTGAACAGTTCAGTTACAACAATATTTTCACCCCATGAATGTTTCCAATAATTAAATCTATCTCACCCTGATCTACAACACAAGCTTCCACTGTCCCCTTAAAATACGGTGTGTCTATACTAACTTTAGCAATCGGTAATTGTACAATATTCCCATTAAACATAACACACTTCCTATATTCGCCTGTATATTCATGGTCTTCCACTAATTTCTTATTCACTCCAATAATAGTGCTCCCTGTATCCCTGATGGTCTTGGCTGTATTGTTCCCTACGAATGTCTGAAAAACCTCCAATGTTCCAGTATCAGATGACAATGATAAGCCTTGCTCTATTCCACCTTTCTTCCAGTCCTTTCTTTCCTGCCTGTTTGCTTGATATCTTCCGTTGCGGCTATCATGTTGTCTTTCATTAGTACCACGTCTACAATGTCTATCATGTGTCTCCTTTGTTGTGTGAGAGTTATTCTGTGTCTCACTTGTTCTGTTAAAGGCAACTATTTTTTTTCTTTATCACTGCCTCTAGATAATTTCATCTCGGGATGTGCCACCTTATATGCCATTATCATTCTTTCTATGTCTTCTTTGGATTTCGGTTTCCTCTCTAACAGAAATATTTTTAATTCCTCCTGACACTCGTACATCACTTTGTCCAGCATGAGAAATGTCTTAAGACTGTCAAAAGTTTTTTTCTACCTCTCAGCGTGTTCTATCCAGTTATCGAAATGGCTGCTCATTTTGTCCAAGAGTGTCTGTGGGTCATCCTATGGTTCTATCTCACAAATAACAAACTGTTGGCGGTAGAAAGCTTCTGTTTTCCCGAAAGTTCGAAGTAGTTGTTCTTTCACAACACTATAGTTACCCTGGTTCATATATATTTTTGACCTACACAATAAGAATGTCCATTAGTCTTCAGGGTATTCCAGTTCTCTCATTTCTATTTCGAACCTTTTCAGAAAAATGTCAATGTCCATTTTGTCTTCGTTGAATATCAAACCTTTATATTTCGCCAGTCTATTCCCTATAGTGTCACTCTTTCTTTTATCACTCTCTTTTCCTTGGTCTGTTTTCAACTTTTTCTCCGCCGTCTCTTTTTCAAACGCCAATCTTTCTCTTTCAATGGCAACTAATTCGTTTTTCTTTTCCCTTTCAATTGCTACTATCTCCATATCCTTTTCTCTTTCTCTTTTGTCCTCCTTATCTAATCTCTCCTTTTCCTTTTCTCTTTTTGTCCTCCTTATCTAATCTCTCCTTTTCCTTTTCTCTTTTTGTCCTCCTTATCTAATCTCTCCTTTTCCTTTTCTCTTTTGTCCTCCATATATAATCTCTCCTTTTCCTTTTCTCTTTTTGTCCTCCTTATCTAATCTCTCCTTTTCTTTTTCTCTTTTGTCCTCCATATATAATCTCTCCTTTTCTTTTTCTCTTGTGTCCTCCTTATCTAATCTCTCCTTTTCTTTTTCTCTTTCAATCGCTAATCTCTCCTTTCTTTTTCTCTTTCCATTGCCAATCTCTCCCTCTCCATCAACCTTTCTTGCACTTATTTTCTTAGTTCCTCCCTTTCAAGCTCCAACAACCTCCCCTCTTCCTTCAACGCTGCTACCCCAGCCTTGTCCGCCATAGTCTATCTATATTATAAAGTAGAATGTGAGGTGTATGTATGTATGTGACTTATAGAAATCAAAACCGCTTGACCAATCTTGATAAAACTAGGCCGGAATGTTTCTTGGGTACCAACTTAGACCGTAGTGTATGTATTGTAGCCCTAAAATAAACTTATGACCCTAAAAAAAAATAAAGTTGTCCGACTCTATTACAGCTATAGTATTTTATGGATCTAGGCCATGTTTACATGCTGTGTCTAAATGATGAAAGACGAAGAGGTCACGCATGCGCAGAGATGCTAGATCTAAATTAGCTCTCATTTTAAAAAAAACATAATTTTACACATGAACATACAAATTAGTGTCTATTCATTTCATTATTTTATGAAAATTAACCTTCAAATATGAGTTTACAAAATTTTTTTTTTTACATAAAATCGTTCGCTCTAAATGCGAGAATAGCTTTAGCCGCATTGACACACTTTTCCAGAACTCGCGCGTAGTGATACGAATGACATTAACGCCAGAGGTCATAATATAACGCATTTTAAAGGCATATTATTAAACAAATAAACTACTTACATAATACAATTTACTTTTTTAAAGTATTTTACCCTACAACTACCGATTAGGTTTAATTACTTTTAATTGACCTTTTTCTTTCAGATTTACTTATGCGCATTTAGACCTGATAACATAGCTACACATATACATTAGACGTGTTCACAACACGTCATTCATCAAGGCGCGGTACCTAGGTCAATATTACAGCCTACAGTATCTTAGGAAACACAGCCTCAAAGTGACAACAAAGTGTATAGTCTTTTACTATAATAGGCTCAAAGTTTTTATTTATTGACTAGACTGCTGTGGCTTTCAAATTGTTTAGATTCTAGATCTACATGAAATTAAACTAACAATGTTATATAAACAATTACATTTACGTGTTCGATTTGATTATAAAATATATTTTATCGCTTTTTGTCACCCCTTCGTGTGTCGTGCACACCGCTATGCAAATACACTATGATTGGACAAGAGGTTCTATATTGGGGATATTATATATAGGCTATATGTATATACCCCAACAATAAACCATGGGTCACTGCAAAAATAAAACGGGAAATAATCAAAAGGAAAAGAGCATTTATGAGTGGCGATGGACAGACAATGAAAATTGCTCAACGAAATCTCAACGTCGTTCTTGAGGAAGGGAGGAGAAACTACCGAACCAAGCTGGAAGACTCAATTAATACAAGTGACATGAGACAGGCGTGGGGCATCATGAACAAAATGGCAGGAGCACAAGTCAAAATTAAAAATAATCTTGCTTCAAGAGACGAAAAAACATTAGTCAACGAATTAAATGATTTATGTTTTATCACGCTCACATCTGCAATATTTTAAGTTTCAATATCACTGCCTGATATGGCAATCTGAGCATTAAAAATAAAAATAAACTTTATAGAATCCTAAATGCTGCTGGCAAAATCATTGGCAAAAACAAAACCCATTTGAGCAGTTGTTTGAGACAAGGATCTATAAAAAAGCTAACAAGATCCTCGAAATAAAGAATCACCCTTTGTGTCAGGATTTTGTGATTTTACCATCACAAAAGAGATACAATACACCGATAGCAAAGACAAACAGACACAAACACTCTTTTGTTCCCCTGGCAATCAAATCATTAAATAAGAACAATCTGGTATAAACTTTGTCACATGTAAATTATGAGTGAGTCTGGTGTGAATGTACACTTTGGTTTCTTATAGTTATAATGTTTTTTGTTTGGTGTAGTGCACAAATTGTAAGACAAATTTCCTTACGGATAATAAAGATTATTATTTTTATTATTATACTAATATACAATAATTAATAAGCTTCTTGGGCCGTTGAATTCACACTTACGATAGTAGGTCTACATCTTTTATAATAATATCTAGACTCTAGATCTACATATATGTAGACCTACAAGCAAATGTTTTTATTTAAAACAAGATTACAAAGAGAGTTTGTGTTACACAAACTCAGAGGCGGCCCCCGTCGAAGTCGGATCCCTGTCGGATCTGCATATTCGCAAATAATATTCAAGAGGTGATTTAATTTTGATGTAAAATGTTTTACACGTTTCGGATGTTCCTTCAGAGTTGAAGATAATTACTTCCTAGTCCAAACCTCCCGCAGGACGACGGGGGATGGGAGCGGGCAGGGTTTGAACCCTGGGCCATCCATAAATCTGAACGACAGTCCAGCGCGCAAACCGCACGACCAGGCAGCCATCCGATGGTCAAAAGTAATAATGTTTCAAAGATTCATTTGCCGTAAATTTAAATTTAAATTTAATAAAAAAATAGTAGATTAGTTTTAGTATATTAAAACATTACAATATTGATCAAAACGTTTGGAAATGAAAATCTACACTTTTTTTTTACACTTTAAGTTTAGAAATTGAAATTCTACATCTTAATCTAGTCTATTTTAGTCTAAACTAGATCTAGAAATTCTAGATCTAGACTCTAAAATAATTTTAATTAGAATATAAATCCAGATCTAGATATACTGTAATAGAAATCTAGATCTAGTTTAAAAAATCTAGATTAGATCTAAATCAAGATATCATTCCTTTTTTAAACGCGAGTCACATAACGAGGCTTAATAAACATTACTATACCGAGTTCTTTTTTCATTTCATTTGAAGAATTAATTCCATATAACGTCAGAGGGAAAAAAAACACTACGTCACACGGCCTAGCTAGACTAAAAATCGCCTTCATCATTACGAGCCTTTTATCGAGTGTTCATAGACATTGGTGCACCGAGTGCGTTCTTTTAGCATTTCATTTAAAGAATTCATTCCATATGACGTCAAAGGAAAAAAAAACACTACGTCACAAGGCCTAGCTAGACTAAAAATCACCTTTATCAAAACGAGCCATTTCTCGAGTGTTCATAGACATTGGTGCACCGAGTGAGTTCTTTTAGCATTTCATTTAAAGAATTCATTCCATGTGACGTCAAAGGAAAAAAAAAACACTACGTCACACGGCTTAGTTAGACTAAAATATGTTTTCATTAATACAAGCAATTTTTTCGAGGGTTAATAGACATTGGTGCACCGAGTGCGTTCTTTTAACATTACATTTAAAGAGTCCATTCATATGACGTCAAAGAAAAAAAATTCCATTACCTCACAATAGGCTAGTACCGGTACCATAAAAAAAATGTCTTTATTTACACGAGATATTTAACGAGGGTTCATAGACATTGGTGCACTGAGTTCTAATAGATATTATTTAAAAAGGATCAAAGCCACATTGTTTTTGCGTTTTGTCTGTCAGTCGGTCTGTCCGTTATCTTGATATAAAAAAAAAACAACTAAAAGTTATTAAAAATTGATTAACCTTTATTTTACGTTTCAAAACATCGCAATAATTTTTAGGTATGAACACAATTGAAAAGTTTATATAATAGATTGTTCCGGATGTTTGTATAAATAGTAAAAGAAAAAGAGTATTCAGATAAATGTAATACCGTTAATTAAATTTTTTGGATGGTCTCGTATAAAAATTAGATGTACTACAGCCACGTGGAGAGATTTTCATACCTTACTTTGGTGTTTGGATTCTGTTTTCCTTAAAAATCGGAACATAATATTAACGATAATTAGATTTTTTAATGTTTTAGGTAGAAAGTTAAATGTACTGTAAGAGAGTAGTGAGTTAAAATATTTTTCATAAAAATCCGTAAAAACATTATTTCGTAAATGAGAAGATTATTTGTTTATTAATTAGAAGAGGGAGTTCAAACAATTATTTGGCGTTAGTAGATTTTTAAATAAATTCGGAAATTTCTGGCGACGATTTGTAAGAAACAAAATCCGGAACTTTCTTTATCGATTAGAAAACTTCTATGTTATGTTTTACAAGAAAATTAAATGTCTAAAAAGTAATTTTCAGTAATCAATTCTAGTAAATTACTTTTTTTAAAAGCCTTATATAAGTCAGTATAGAGATTATGATTTAGCATTAGTATGCTATTTACATAAAAAACGGAACAACATATTATTGATAATGTGTTTTTGCAACGTTAAAGCATGGAAATTGAATGTAATATAAGTTAGAAGAGCAAACAAACATTTGTTGGCGTTGATTAGTTTTGCACAAACAAATCCGGAACATTCAATTTTAGATACTTAAAACTATTGAGATGTTATGGGAGGAACATTAAAGGGTAAATCAGATTTTCAATAGCTTTTAGAGTTCTAGTTTTTTAAATCTAATCGTGACGGACAGACCGACCAACAGACAAAACGCACAAAAATAAGCTTCTTTTATTCGGATGGGGGCACTAAACAAAAAATAAATAAAATCTGATTTTTAAAAAAAGTTTAAGGAATTGGTTTAGCACCTGATCATGTTGCGACGTTACGCTACTGCACGAAAATCGCTGCATAAAAAGTCCATTAAAAAAAATGTGCGTGATATTTACATACAAAGTGCATTATTAGCCTTTATAAACAAACAGAAATGTTTTCTTTTAATTTTAGCAGCTAGTTGACCAGAAAAAACGTCTTTAACTATTATTTGTATTTGTTGTAAACATTTCCTGTACATTTTAAAAATATATTTGACTTAGTGATACTGAAAATACACAAAAATTGTCCATCTTTGTTAGCCTATTGTAACATTGCCTCCCTTACATTTACGTAATTGTTTTAGAATTGGTGTATTTTTATGAAAAAATCGCTTGCATAATTAATTTTATAAATTAAACGGTTTGCTTTTAGAAAACCAAAAGTAGCCGTTGCACCTAAACTTTTCAAGCCGGATTTAATGATGAAATAATATTTTTCATATCTCTTCTAGTTTTCGAGATCTGAGTGTGACAGACGGACAGACGGACAGACGGACAGACGGACAGACGGACAGACGGACATTTTGCACAAACCTAATAGCGGCTTTTTCCCCTTACGGGGGCCGCTAAAAATGGATTTAGGTCGATTACATTAATAGCCTACTATTTTTTAATTTACGCATTCGCTTTCTTTAGTCATTATTATATCGTTTAATTGTTTCCAAAACACTCTCAGTGACTTTATCGACAGTGATACGCAAATTAAGACCCGCGGGTCGCGGATAAATTATGTCTAGTTACTAATAATATTGAATCGAATGTTATCCTGTCTCTAGATCTAGACTTTAATATCTCTACTGTCTGCTGACAAGAGATCCACTGTGTATAAAGGAATATGTAGGTTTTACCTTTACGTTGGGCGCCACTTGTTACCTTATCTTATCTTATCTTATATAATACAGACGTTACTTCAAAAAAGAAGATGATTACGTCCTACGCGTCATGCATTTAGTTATGCATATTAACCAATGACTTAAATTCTGCCAAGTCACTGGTTTTCCAGGCTAGCTCAGGCAACCCATTCCATGCTCTAATAGCACTAGGGAAGAAGGAGTATTTGTACAAATTTGTCCTAGCATATGGGACGAGGAATGTGCCTTTATCTTTGTGTCTTTCAGAGTATTTTATTAAATTTTGTTTTTGTATTTGAAGATTATGGTTCAGTGTTTTATGTATGATTGCTACTTTACTTTTGAGCCTTCTGTCCTGAAGGCTTTCTAAATTTAGTGATTTTACTAAAGGTGTTACTCTTGTCAAATGTGAATTTTTGTTTGTTATGAATCTCACTGCTCTATTTTGTGTCTGTTCCAGTTTCTTAATGTTTTCTTGAGTTGAGGGGTCCCAAACGGAGGATGCATATTCTATTATTGGCCTAACGAAGGTTAAATAACATTTTAGTTTTATGTTCTTATTTGATTTATAGAAATTTCTTTTAATAAATCCTAATTCTTTGATTTTTTTGTAGTTTCATCAATATGGGGATTCCATGACAGTTTTTCATTTATTATAACACCTAGGTATTTTGCGTTTTTAGTCTGTGTTACTGGTTTGCCATGAATAAGATAAGTGGAATTAATTTGTTTTAGTTTTTTTGTTACTTTTAACAACTGACATTTTTCTGGGTGGAAAGACATGCTCCAATTTGATTCCCATTTCTGTAATTCATCTAATTCTCTTTGTAAAATATCTGTGTCTTGTGCTGTTTTTATTGTTCTATATATTATGCAATCGTCTGCAAATAATCTGACTTTTGTTCCTGAACTAATGCAATTTGGTAAATCATTTATGTAAATTAAAAATAGTAGTGGACCCAAGACTGTTCCTTGAGGTACACCCGAGTTTACTGTTATCGGTGTTGATTTAGAGCCATTTATTATTACAGTTTCTTCTCTCCCTATCAGAAAATCTTTAATCCACTGATGCACGTTCCTTTCTAAGATGAGACTCTTTGAACAGTGCATTAACACTAAAACAACAACGTCATCGTTTATAACTTATTTCATTTCCATGAACACTAGAACACTATTTCGTTTCTATGTCTCCATTTTGGTTCTCCTCTCCTTTCAACACGCATTCGCACCATTTCACATTTACACTCACATTCGCACGTAACACATACAGAGGCCTACTACATAGATACATACTTTCCCTTACATTCTGCTTTATATTATACATAACTGATTTATTGAATGGCAATTTGAAAATGTATTTTATTTATTATATCACGTTTTCTTTTTGTTATAATAATCTAAATTTTGTAGCATATGTCAGAGTATCGTTTGAAGATATCGACCTTAAGTCAAATAGTTTCTATGCGAGACATACATAATACATAGATGCCTACTTCACCTTATATTCTGCTTTATAGTATACATAACTGATTTATTGACTGTCAATTTGAATATGTCTTCTTTTTTTTATATAATCAAAATTGTGTAGCATATGTCATGGTATGATGTTATCGACCTTAAGTCAAATAGTTTTGAATTTTGTAGAATAGTTTAGTTATTAATCGATATGTTTATAATTTACCTAAAACAAAGCACAAGGAAATAAGAAATGACAATTCTATACAAGACCATACAGATGTATTTTGAATCTTAAACAAATTTTATAGTAGTCCTACCAATCAAAGCTCAACCAAAGTTTATATTTTTAAGAATGCCAAAAAATGTTTTATTACTGTTAGCCGAATATCTAAAATAATATCAGGGATAATGAGAAGTTCAAAAAGAAATACTGGTGTATTGAGTTTACACATTTTATTTAAGAATTTGACATTTCCTGTAGAGCTATATATAATGGCAGTAATCCAGCATTTCGATAGCGTTACATCGGTTCATGCAGCATTCGCAATTAATGTTCATGCCAGGTATATTCTGTCTTTTGCTCAGGAACGACAATGCGTTTGGTTTATTAAGCGAGATGTCCGCTAATGAATCAACTGGCTCTGTAGAAAATGAACAAGAAAAAAAAAAAAAAGAAAAATATGTTAAAAATACTTTTTAAAAAAGGGAAAAAAAGCTTATCTAAGAGGAATAACTCTACATTTACAACTAAACCTCTCAGTATACCTCTTGGTGTAAAATAATATAATTAATAACTAGTAATTAATTGACTAATAGGTCCTTTTTTTATTGATTCATGTATTGTCCTTGCATAGACTTAATCTAAGTGTGTGGGTGTGGGAGAAATATAAGACCGACAAGGTGACTTGATATAAGCTTTGTAAAAAAATAGATTACAATGTTGGAAAAAAAAATGTTTGTTATCCAAGGTAACCGGGAAAGGCCAAATTTACAATGCCGACAGGCCGAGTTTTACCCTCAAAAGGAGAACTCTACAGATAAAGATAAAAAACAACAACAACTGTAAAAACAAGATTACAAAGACAATTTGTTTGGAGACCTCAAAATCGGCCCCCGAAGTGGTCCAACCAGGCAGGTCAAAAGGCAGGTTTTGAATATTTTCAGAAAGAATATTAGAATGAAATTCTATCAAAGACAAATGACTGAGAAGAATGGAGAAAGAAGGTTAACGGATCTTGTGTGGTGCCCCAGTGGTCCACAGACCAAAGGAAAGGTGAAAGTAAATGTGAAGTTCGAGGTAAAACTGACCTAATCAATGTCTTATAATGAATATATAATTGCTCTAACTGTTTTGTAAAGGGACAATCTCTTATTCCTCAAGAAAAAAACATTTCCTTAAATTAGACATTTCACACAAAACTAATAGCGTCATTTCCCCTTTTGGGGGCGGCAAAAAATACGTATTTTATATATTTAAAAAAAAAAAACAGAAAGAAAACGACATTACATGAATATGTACACTTGCTTGAAATTCCACTACCAATTATTAAGTTTTTGTTCATAAATCTCTTCAAGCAAGCTAGGAACTTCCACAACATATACAGCACAGATTCGGTACTGGGTACAGTATGAGACCAAATGCATTGGATAGTGCTTTAATATGAAACCAAATGCATTGGACAGTACTTTAATATGAAACCAAATGCATTGGACAATTGGACAGTACTTTAATATAAAACCAAATGCATTGGATAGCACTTTAATATGAAACCAAATGCATTGGATAGCACTTTAATATGAAACCAAATGCATTGGATAGCACTTTAATATGAAACCAAATGCATTGGATAGCACTTTAATATGAAACCAAATGCATTGGATAGCACTTTAATATGAAACCAAATGCATTGGACAGTACTTTAATATGAAACCAAATGCATTGGACAATTGGACAGTACTTTAATATAAAACCAAATGCATTGGATAGCACTTTAATATGAAACCAAATGCATTGGATAGCACTTTAATATGAAACCAAATGCATTGGATAGCACTTTAATATGAAACCAAATGCATTGGATAGCACTTTAATATGAAACCAAATGCATTGGATAGCACTTTAATATGAAACCAAATGCATTGGACAGCATTTTAATATGAAACCAAATGCATTGGACAATTGGACAGCACTTTAATATGAAACCAAATGCATTGGATAGCACTTTAATATGAAACCAAATGCATTGGACAATTGGACAGCACTTTAATATGAAACCAAATGCATTGGATAGCACTTTAATATGAAACCAAATGCATTGGATAGCACTTTAATATGAAACCAAATGCATTGGACAATTGGACAGTGCTTTAATATGAAACCAAATGAATTGGAAGCACTTTAATATAAAACCAAATGAATTGGACAGTACTTTATTATGAAACCAAATGCGTTGGACATACATACATGATTTTCACAATACGCTTGTCTTGGACGCTGTATGAAATGAGATCAAATGTTAGTCATTTGTAACAATGAAATGTTGCAACGTTGTTCATCCCCTACTTCTGGTGTCTTCACTATCTATGATCCAGGACCACTCCTTTATCATTTTGCAGTCAAAACCCATTCTTCTATAAAACAAAACCCCCAAAAATGAAAACAGCAATCCCAAAGCATAGTTAAAGAAGATCTTGATTTTAAAACCCCCTCAGAAATCTTCGATAAAAGCCCCTCTTCAATATAAGACTATCCATACATCAGTCACCAGATTCTAGCCAAGAGGAGTTTTCTGTTTAACCCCCCCCCCTCCAGCGGGTTTTGCAGCTAAAAACTACCTCTTCAATATAAAAAAAGCAAATTACACACTCAAAATTCTTTGATCGTAGCCAAATAAATTCTTTAGTTTAAACCCTCTTAACTTAAGCGGGTTTGAAGCTAAAAAAAATAACTACAGTCACCAAATTCTATGAACGTAGCTAAAGGGGTTATGAATTTGTTAAAAAAAAAACAGGTGGGAAGAGGCTTCAGACATTGCCAGTGATTTTTGTGGAAGCAGCTTACCACCCAATGCGCCGAACGACACGGGAGGATCTAAGGCAGTAAGCATAGCACATAAGGTTTTTGAAATAAAACTTTTTAATAGCAGGATAATGTACTGTTGGCTTTTAATACCGGAAAAAAATCCTGGCTACGCCCATGCCTCTAATTAACACCTTTCTCTCTTTAGTTTCGGCACTCTAACTGTACAGCATTTAGCAAAAACTCACCTGACATAGTGTCTCTTTTGTGTCTCTGAGCATAGTGGCGGCACACGTACTGAACCACATCAGCCAGTATGGAGCCGCAAATGCCACGATGGTGAGACCGATCAAACATGGTGCAGACATGGGTTTGGACCCCATTCGTCTGCGTGACACCAAGAACTAGAACTAGCAAGGCTGTTGTCAGGAACAGGTTGGCATTTGTAAGATCGGAAGACATTTCGTTACCTGGATATAGATTACTGCCGTATCTGGTTGAAATAAAAGTTCAGTGTAAGCGTTAGATGATAAAGAAAAAAAAAGAGTCTATTTCTTTGATACTACTTTTATATAACAACAAAACTAGTATTGATATCTAAACGTAACAGATACATATACAATAAGCTAACAAGCCAAATAGAAAAAAAAATCCTTTCAAAACAGTTTATCTAAAGGGGCAGAATTCCATCCTTACAATTATCTCTACCAATAATGTACTCGTTATTTCCCTTATTCTATATCATACAAAATGATTTTTTACCACCAATATGTAATTGCTTACTTTTTTTTTTTATTGATTCGTGTCTTCTGTATGCCAGTGAATAGTTGCGCGAAGTTGCAACTTTATCCGAAAATGGATGTGGGAGAAATAACGTGTACACACTTTTTACCAGACAGACAGACATACAGGCAGAGTGTTGATATAAACTTTGTAAAAACTACAAAAATTCGTTCAAAGAAAAAAGAATTCATTTTTTTATAGAGTAAACAACATTGGATATCACAAAGGATGAGAAGTTTAGTTTAAATTTGCTTCATTACAATTCCTCCTATTTGCTTGCAAACTCTTCGTACATTCAAAAATAAGTCGAAACACTGAGCGTGCATTTCAAAGATGGCCCTAACGATTTTCTTAGAAATGTCGCCACACAGGAAGAACTTAAGTTTGATCGATATAAGTATTTCTCGAAATTATCATCTTTCATTTAAATTTGGCTTATTTTTTTATTTCTTTTGATATTATGTGTAGAGCCTCTTTGTAATCAGAAGTTTATTTACTAAATAGATGTAAATGTATGTCTTTGTATTGCCATATGTAGAAATCGTTACCTCAACTGGTAATATAAAAAAAAAACTTGATTATGTAGGGGTGTAAGACTTCTTGCAATACTGAAATATATAATAAATAAAAATAATAAAAAAAAAAAATTTAAAAATAAAGCTTATCTAAAGGGAAAAAACTCCGACCTTAAAACTATATCTATTAACACTATGTAAGTTATTTCCCTTATTCGATATCAAACTAATTCATTAATTGACTAATTGAGTATTTTTGATTATTGTTTCGTGTTGTCGTATCTACAATACAAATATCAACTTGATCGGAGAATGTGTGAAGGAGAAAGGCGTTAATTATTTAAGGGGACAAAACCCAACAAATTATATCTGTGAATACTGAAATACTATGATTACTAAATATTTTCGTTAGCCAAAAGAATTACAAAGCCATGTTTTAAGGTTCAATATTCTTGCTTTCCAAAACTATCCTACAGAGCAAAGTGGCAGTAGGAGAACGGGTTTTTTGAATTGTATTAATCTTAATACATTACTGTTATACTTGAAGTACCAAATCCAAACCTCTCCTTTCTTTATTTCTTTGCTTAACCAAAATATTAAATGTCGATTTTAAAGTATCAATAGTGTCAACTGATGTTAACGATGATTTAAAGAATAGTATTTATTACAAAGAAAGTGATGGAAAGACAAGATAAAATAATGTACAAGCCTGCCATTGAAAGAGGTCCTATCGAAGGCAAAAGACAGAGAGGAATGGAGAGTGACGATCGACAAACCTTGCTTGGTTCCCCTACGGTTCAACAGACTAAGATATAAATGAAGGTGATATATTGCATATAAATCTCTGAAAAAATATTTCTATTTTGGCTTGGTATTCTATACACTTTAATCGTCATCTCAAATTCCTTTTAACTATGAATGTTTAAGACTAAGAATAACTGTAAATTTTACATAAGTTGTTTAATAGTGTGTTGTATAAAAGATAATGGCAGAATAATAATAGGAGTAATTAAACCCTTAAAATGCAACCACGTCACTTAAAATTGATCTATAAACTAGTAAAAAGTTGTCAATTTGATAGTAGTAGAAAATGATCGAAAGTTATTGTTAAAAAGAGATGTAGTGCTATCCAGTTTAACTCTCAAATATCTGAGACGTTCTAAGACACTGATTGCGCCGTTCACCACACCGGGAACAAGAGCTTGCACCGCAATGCAATACATTTACTCTTTACAAACTAGCTTTGTTATCTCTGTGTTTAACTATGCAAGAAGAAACTAATACTACAAAAATAAATATTATGATATGTTTTTTTCTGATTTTTTATTTTTCTTTTTTTTATTTTTAGCTGTCGATGGAGATTTTAAATAATCTTATCAACATTATATTCTATTCTGATAATGAATAGACGTATGTAATCTGTACTAAGTTTGTTGGTTTTCAGGTTTCTTTAAACAACTGAAGAAGTAACTAAACAGTCGTTACACCTTTTCACACTGACAGACAGACTGACAAACATAATTAGAGATTGTGACCTAAAGAGGATTCATGAACCAATATGAGTTCACATTACCTAGTAGCGGGTATAGCTAAAAATATTCAATTAGAATTATAGCTAGACTTAGGTACTTTAGATCAACAGATCAGTGTTAAAAGTGTGCTGGCACGTTCGTCCAGAGGTGTACTGGTCCCTTCTTGTACTGCCTAGGTTATTAAGTATAACCTCCAGGTATACAATTCAACTAATGTATGCAACAAAAGACTTTACAAAGTCGCAGGTAAACATATTTAGATGGTTTATTTACATGAATAAAATAAAGGTTTAAATACATGGCCATTAACTCACAGGCCGACACAACAAAAAGTAAACAAAAGATACTCAAAAATAATATGGCACACAGCCCTAGTCATATGTTACATTATCGTCACATTTTGGTTATCAAAAATACAGGTCACAGGCCTCAGGACAACACATGACCATTTTGACCATTGGGTTACAAACTTCCGGCTTACACAGCCAACTAAAGGTCACATGCCTCAGGTCGAAATACGACCACTTTTGGCTACACTATGGTTACAGGCTTCAGGCTTACACTAGCCACTTTTAGCCAAAAAAAACAAACAAAATGGTCATGATGAACTATAGGCTTCAGGGAAACCTATGAGCCAACAAGCTTCATAGAATCCCACCTATAGCCATCCGTTTGGTAAAGCCCATCTGATGATTCAATACAGGTTGAATCCCTCAGAGACAAGGCTATAAAAATATGTAAAGTCCATCTGATGATTCAATACAGGTTGAATCCCTCAGAAAAAGGTTACAAAAATATGTCACGTTTGGGAGTACCCCAGGATGCAGAACATCAGGGTAAAAAAAAATATACTGCCTGGAAATCATTTGGGGCTATATCTATTAATAAATACATTATATAAAATACAATAATACTAAAGACATACTTAGCCCAAAGATCTCCAGAGCAGGGTACACTTCTCCGAGTACCCCATGACACACGACCACTAACAGAAAAAATACTATACACAACACAGGTGGCAACTAAACACAGTTTGCAAGGCCTTTTATAAACTACATAAGGGGAATCACTCCTAACTATACAGGTAATCAAAAATAGTTATTTCCCCATTATGTCACAGAGATAGATAGATAGATAGATAGATAGTGACTACAGAGATTAAGACTTCAAATAATATTACTCTTCGTCTATGGCGTCCAGTAGAGCTTGTAACTTTACTGTAGTATTCCTGAACTTATATACAACATTTTACAAGTTAAACTCTGAATTGAACGCCTACACTTTTGCTTGCTTTTTTTATGGGTATCATTTCGTACATAGTATAAAAACGAAAATCCTATTAACGCATTCATAAAACAATATTTTGGCAAATACTGATCCACTAGCGGATCCACAGCTTTGGAATGGGTGGGGTGACCCCTAATCCTAATGCCATGTAAACCCTTACCCTACGAATAAACGCATATACATTTGATTGGTTAATTCAAAGCTATGCCAAAAAAAAAATACGGAAAAAGGAGGAAAAATTAAGTTGACCAATTAGACTCTACTCTATTTTATTGTTTGTTTGTATTTTTAGGTTTCAAGAAAAAATAGTGAGTTATAGTCATAAAGTTATTTATAAAATCTCAGACGAAGTAAAAAATATTTAAAGGAGTCTTGGAAAAAATGTTGGTTTTAGAACTCATCTCATTTGTTACTTATAGGCTTTACTTCAAAATTTCTTATGAATTCTAAATTTTCCTAAATATAGTCATTCTTTAAATAGTATTTTAAATTTATGCGCAATTACATAGACTCTGTCACCATATTTAACTATTCTGTTTTAAATGTTTCATGTTTCATGCTTTTGGCATTGTAGAATTGGGGTTGGGGCGAAAAGAAAATCTTAATTGACCACCGCGGACAATGGTTATGCTTGCAATGGATGTGGCAAAATATGCAGGTCATAGTTGGGGCTGCGCAGCCACGGGAAATACTGCATTCCTTATTAATCTTCGGACTAGAAGACAAATCATATAATTATTATGTCAGAAACAAACGAGTAGTCATTCTCTGGCGCTGCCAGGGTCGAGTTTCGTTAAAGAGAAACAAAATTCATCGTTGTCCCTTTAACAGTTTCCACTGAGGAATTTTCTGGTGATGTGGCAGGTCTGCAGTAGTACCGCCCTCTGACAGGCAACGAGGGTGTTCCTAGGAATGTTAAGGGCCTTAAAGGTATTTATGAGGTCAGTTGTTATTATCCCCTCGGTTGATATAACAATGGGGTATATTGTTATTTTGGATAATTTCCATCTCCATCTTCTATCTCCAAGCCTAGGTTCCCATATTTTCTTTGTTTTTCTATCTCAGTTTTTCTTAAGTTATGAGACAGTGGTACGGCGATGTCGTTCATGGTAGCGTTTTTTTTTCTTTTTTTTTATCAACGAAAAGCAGATCAGGGCGTTTGAAATCTACCGTTTTGTCGGTCTGAAAAGGTCTATCCCAGTACAGCATATGTTCAGTAGACACGAGAACCTCTTGTGGCGAGTATTTATAATAAGGAGGAGTGTCCTTACCGATCAAATTGTGTGTCAAAATGTTGGTGTATTAATATTGCAACTTGGTTATGGCGACCTAGGTAGGCGATTCTGATAGGGCTGAACATCCTGCCATAATGTGTTCAATCGACTCACCACATTTCCACATTCTCGGCATTTGTCGACAACATTAAGTTTTAGGATATGCTTCTCGTAATTTTTTGTCCTAATTACTCTGTCCTTCTGTTTTAGGGTAGAGATAGCCTGCTTTGAGCCATGTTAAGGAAGCAGCCTTGTCAATATTGTCCCCATGTAATAAAGCCTTCAGTTTCAGGCTAGAGATGACCTGCTTTGAGCCATGTTAAGGAAGCAGCCTTGTCAATATTGTCCCCATGTAATAAAGCCTTCAGTTTCAGGGTAGAGATGACCTGCTTTGAGCCATGTTAAGGAAGCAGCCTTGTCAATATTGTCCCCATGTAATAAAGCCTTCAGTTTCAGGCTAGAGATGACCTGCTTTGAGCCATGTTAAGGAAGCAGCCTTGTCAATATTGTCCCCATGTAATAAAGCCTTCAGTTTCAGGCTAGAGATGACCTGCTTTGAGCCATGTTAAGGAAGCAGCCTTGTCAATATTGTCCCCATGTAATAAAGCCTTCAGTTTCAGGCTAGAGATGACCTGCTTTGAGCCATGTTAAGGAAGCAGCCTTGTCAATATTGTCCCCATGTAATAAAGCCTTCAGTTTCAGGCTAGAGATGACCTGCTTTGAGCCATGTTAAGGAAGCAGCCTTGTCAATATTGTCCCCATGTAATAAAGCCTTCAGTTTCAGGGTAGAGATGACCTGCTTTGAGCCATGTTAAGGAAGCAGCCTTATCCAAGTTGTCCCCATGTAATAAAGCCGGAAATTTTCCGTGGAGGTTTTTTTCTTCCCATTGGCGAATCTCATGCCCTGCATCGTCCAAACCGTCATTGACATCAGCATTGTGTAGGTTCAGAGAGTTGCTTCGGAGTCATATTTGCGTAGAAAGGAAACAAATTGATTGCTGGGGGTGAGCAGTTTTGATCGTATTTTTAAAACTTGCATTATTATTATTATTATGTTAAAATGAACGAGTAGTCATTCTCTGGCGCTGCCAGGGTCGAGTTTCGCTAAAGAGAAACAAAATTCATCGTAGTCCCTTTAACAGTTTCCACTGAGGAATTTTCTGGTGATGTGGCAGGTCTGCAGCAGTACCGCCCTCTGACAGGCAACGAAGATGTTCCTAGGAATGTTAAGGGCCTTGAAGGTGTCTGTGAGGTCAGTTGTTATTATCCCCTCGGTTGATATAACAATGGGTTATATTGTTATTTTGGACAATTTCCATAGTCGCTTAATCTCCAAGCCTAGGTTCCCATATTTTCTTTGTTTTTCTATCTCAGTTTTTCTTAAATTATGAGACAGTGGTACGGCGATATCGATAATGGTAGCGGTTTTTTCTTTTTTATCGATGAACAGCAGATCCGGCGATTGAAATCTACCGTTTTGTCGGTCAGAATAGGCCTATCCCAGTACAGCAGATGATCAGTAGACTCGAGAACCTCTTGCGGAGAGTATTTATAATAAGGGGGAGTGTCCTTACCGATCAATTTGTACGTCAAAGCCAAGTGTTGGTGTATTAACTTTGCAACTTGGTTATGGCGACCTAGGTAGGCTGATTCTGATAGGGCTGGACATCCTGCCATAATGTGTTCAATCGACTCGCCCACATTTCCACATTTTCGGCATTTGTCGACAACATTGAGTTTCATGATATGCTTCTCGTAATTTTTTGTCCTGATTACTCTGTCCTGTATTGCTGTAACAAAGCCTTCTGTTTCAGGGTAGAGATGACCTGCTTTGAGCCATGTTAAGGAAGCAGCCTTGTCGATGTTGTCCCCATGTAATTTTCCGTGGAGTGTTTTTTCTTCCCATTGGCGAATCTCATGCCCTACGTCGTCCAAACCGATATTGACATCAGCATTGTGTAGGTTCAGAGGGGTTGCATCGGAGTCGTATTTCCGTAGGAAGGAAACTAATTTGTTGCTGGAGGCGAGCAGTTTTGATCGTATTTTTAAAACTTGCATCTTACACAATTTGAAGATGTTCTGCAATCCACGACCCCCATCCTTCCTTGGCAGGTATAACCTTATGGTGGAGGACTTGGGGTGTAGGCATCGAAACTTGGTTAGTAATTTTCTAGTGAGTCTGTCAATGTCATGTAGGTCGGTGTCAGTCCATTATTATTATTATTATTATTATTATTATTATTAAAATCTATTTATTTATCTATTTGTCTATCTTTCTATCTTTTTTCCTCTACTTCCTTCCATCTTTCTTTGTCTCCTCTTAACAGTACAATATAATCTGCACTTTCTTTGTCTCCTCTTAACAGTACAATATAATCTGCACTTTCTTTGTCTCCTCTTAACAGTACAATATAATCTGCACTTTCTTTGTCTCCTCTTAACAGTACAATATAATATGCACTTTATTTGTCTCCTCTTAACAGTACAATATAATCTGCACTTTCTTTGTCTCCTCTTAACAGTACAATATAATCTGCACTTTCTTTGTCTCCTCTTAACAGTACAATATAATCTGCACTTTCTTTGTCTCCTCTTAACAGTAGGCCTACATTATAATCTGCACTTTCTTTGTCTCCTCTTAACAGTAGGCCTACATTATAATCTGCACTTTCTTTGTCTCCTCTTAACAGTACAATATAATCTGCACTTTCTTTGTCTCCTCTTAACAGTACATTATAATCTGCACTTTCTTTGTCTCCTCTTAACAGTACAATATAATCTGCACTTTCTTTGTCTCCTCTTAACAGTACATTATAATCTGTACTTTCTTTGTCTCCTCTTAACAGTACATTATAAACTGTACTTTCTTTGTCTCCTCTTAACAGTACATTATAATCTGCACTTTTTTGTGTGTCACGCTCTATTAATCTTTCTATTTTGAAGGCACTTATATTTCTTTAGGAGGGCCGACTTTGAACATTTGGTTCTTCCCCTTTTTTCTCTTTCTAAAGACAAAAAAAGGTTAGAGGAGAGAAAAGTGTAAGTGAAGAAATAGAGAAAGAGAGAAAGGGAAAGAGAGAGTGAAAAAGAGAGAGACAGAGAAAGTAGAGAAAAAAAAAAGAAAAATTTAACTGCTAGAGTTGAAATAACTTCTAATCAGTACAACTGTAACAAGTCAGCATCATTGAAGTTGTTATTTCATTTTTTAGAAGGTGTTGCCTTTTTAGTGATAAATTTGATAAAGATATTAATCTATACCAGTGTGAGTTAGCCTCTTGAGTATCATCCTTGTATAACATCTTTTCTGTTGACATTGGGCACTTCAGTGTAAATGGACATTGCAAATCTCAAATACAAATAATTTTTTTAAATTTATTGAGACTCATATTTTTCTCTTTACTGGTAAAAGAACGAGCCCTGCTCTTTAAACTAAACAGCTCATAAAAAACGCTTTATTTAAAAGAATGTCCTAAATTAAAATAGTTCAATCGTCCGTAGTTATGCAAATAAGATATAGGTATGTATATTTATTTGTGTAAATTTAGGGAACAACTTAATTCTAGTTTGGTTTTACTTTAATATTCATTTATGTCTTAGGTTTTAGAACAGCATTTATATAAACAGTAGTGATGAACAAAATTTAGCTAACAAGCTAGATACTTTTAGTTTAACTAAAAATTTAATTTAGGACAAAGTTTAATAAGACAAAAAATATATATTTTTTTTTTTAAATCATAGTTTAACAATTTTTTTTAGTTACAAACTTAACAGTTTAATTAAAATGTGTTGACCTTTTCAACATGTGGTAGCGGTTGCAACGCACCTCCAGCGTTGATTACCAAAGTAAAAATGAAGCAAGTAACAACTATTCAGTCTGCATTTAAAAGAGTGAATGGTAAAGTAAGATGGTGATAGAATGACCGGAGGAATTCCAGCTACCCGTCGCCTCAACGTGGCTCTCCGGTGGAAACGTCTAGTGGGTGGAGACTAGATAGGCTAAGTACGAGTAGCGAACCAGGCCCGGCCGGGCTTCCTTGGGTGAGCTTTTTTTTTTTTTTCTCTCACTCGGGGTTGGAATGGAAAGAACGCCCGTAACCCAGTCCAAAAAGTCCGCCACGCCGTTCCACATGGGGGCCGTCATCAGTGTCCCGTTAGCTGGAGTGGCGGTCCCTGCACGGAATAGTGGCGCTACAGTATAGGAATATGAGACAAGCCCCCCGCAGTTAGCACTGTTCTCGACCACTTATAGCGAGTGGGACCCAGGAACGGGGACGGTGCGCTATGTACACGGCACGGCCCGGTCCGGCCCAGTCAACCGATATGGCCGTCTACCGTTGGGAGCCCTCAGACAGGACAGGGGTGAAGAGCCCCATGTCCAGGCCTGGTGGTTGGATAAAAGCCTTTCTGACCATCGACGGGATAATGGCGCCTACGGCGCCGACGCCCTACTGGACTTCACAGAAGGTGATAGAATGGAGCCAATATCTGCACTTGGACGTATTGGTATCATAAATGTTGTAAAACATTTCTTTTGCCAAAAGCTTCTATGCAATATTATGACTTGATTGTTCAGGATTGTATTTTTTGAGTCACGTGGTGGTTTAAAATTTCTTTTGTTTCATAGTGGGGAATCTGATAAGCGGGTTAAGACAATATTTACTGATTATAATAAATTCATTTGTGGTAAACGATAATTTATTAACTGCAGGAACATTTAGTATTATCTTTTTATGGCATAAACCTAAGATAAAGCCGTAGATTACAATAGGTTATAGTCTTTAGTAGACCTGTAATTTAGTTTTAAGTCTAAATCTTAAGTCAGGCCTAATACATAGATTAAAAGCATTAGGAGAACCAACTATAGAAAAGAAGTCCACGTCATCCCTGCCCAAAAAGTAAATAGACTGTGTGTCTGACTGATTTTAATAAACTGGTCAGATAGACGTACACATGTAGGCCTAGTGTATTGTAGTGCTGTAGATAGACGAACACTTGTAGGCCTAGTGTATTGTAGTGCTGTAGATAGACGTACACATGTAGGCCTAGTGTATTGTAGTGCTGTAGATAGACGTATACATGTAGGCCTAGTGTATTGTAGTGCTGTAGATAGACGTACACATGTAGGCCTAGTGTATTGTAGTGCTGTAGATAGACGAACACATGTAGGCCTAGTGTATTGTAGTGCTGTAGATAGACGTACACGTGTAGGCCTAGTGTATTGTAGTGCTGTAGATAGACGTACACATGTAGGCCTAGTGTATTGTAGTGCTGTAGATAGACGTATACATGTAGGCCTAGTGTATTGTAGTGCTGTAGATAGAAGTACACATGTAGGCCTAGTGTATTGTAGTGTTGTAGATAGACGTATACATGTAGGCCTAGTGTATTGTAGTGCTGTAGATAGACGTATACATGTAGGCCTAGTGTAATGTAGTGCTGTAGATAGACGTATACATGTAGGCCTAGTGTATTGTAGTGATGTAGATAGACGAACACATGTAGGCCTATTGTATTTTAGTGATGTAGATAGACGTATACACGTAGGCCTAGTGTATTGTAGTGCTGTAGATAGACGTATACACGTAGGCCTAGTGTATTGTAGTGCTGTAGATAGACGTATACACGTAGGCCTAGTGTATTGTAGTGCTGTAGATAGACGTATACACGTAGGCCTAGTGTATTGTAGTGTATTGTAGTAAATGATGACAAAACGAACTGCGTTTTTTTCCTTGCGCGTTATGCAATACTGTAAGTTGAGTGTTGCGTGGTCAGACAAGAAAATAACACATTGGTCTAGAGTTAGTCAAATAGATCAAACTTTACATTAAGATAGTTATACACCCTCACTGTCCAAAAAGCAAAAAAAAAAAACAACACCTGTATGTCCGACTTATCTTATAAAATTCAGACGTTACTTCAAAGAAGAAGATGATTACGTCCTAGCGCCATGCATCTAGTCATGCATGGTAACCAAGGACTTAAATTCTGCCAAGTCATTGGTTTCCCTGGCTGACTGATTTTAACAACCTGGTCAGATTAAAGGTGACCAGATATTTGGGGAGTGAAAGCAGGACACATGTCGATCTTGGGACGTTAAAAGAACAGGCTTAGATTTTTTTTGAGCAATATTGCTGTCAACAACACACACAATGTAGGCTTACACACAATAATTTAAATCAATGTTGCACATTCTAATGAGTAGCGTAGGCCTATCGACTTTCCAACGTTATGCAATATCTCTAAGTAGAACATAAGATATATATTATAAATTATATTTTACTTTATATATATATATATATATATATATATATATATATATATATATATATATATATATATATATATATATATATATATATATATATATATATATATATATATATATTGTTATAAACCTGGTGGTGGCACAAATGGGGGTAGTGGTGTGTGTGTGTAGTCAGCCGACGCAAATCGCCCCAGGCCAGCGATAGACCAGCGGTCAACCGTGACGAGTTACGACGGTCAGCCGAAACGAGTGTCAACACGGCGGTTCGGGAAGGATCGACGGCGGTTCGGGAAGGATCGATGTCGTGAACAGAGCTCAGGAGCGTCACGGGAGTTGTAGTCATCTGACCACCTAGAAACGTCGAGCGGTGTTCTGTCCGGTTCGAGAAGGCCAGTAGGGACCCTATATAAGAGCGGAGGTGACGCAGTCGAGACGGTCGAGAAAAGGGGCTCATTAAGCAAGGTTCAGAGCCCGGTTCACTACAGTCCGGTCGACTACAGCACAGTTCAGCGGTGTGGTTCTGTACGGAGCATTACGACAGTTCAGTGCAGAGTACTGTCAAGTACAGTTGAGACAACTGGCGTCTTGATCTTGGTCTGCGATCGAGTCCGACACAACGAGCCTAGTGTGTGAAGTCAATCCTGAACTGTTGAACCCAGTGCAAGCCCGGAACGAGACGGAGAGGCCAGTGCAAGAGTTGATACGACGGAACGGTGTTATCGAAGAGATATTTGTACAGTCTTCTGTTACGTGTTGCCAATTGTACAGTATTGGCTGTTATTTATTCAACCATTAAAGTGTTACGTTACTTTGGAGCCCTGAGTTGTCAAGTTCTTTAAGTTGGTGGTGTATGGTGCAGTTTGCAGAGAGCCTGGATAGTGAGATTCGTAACAATATATATATATATATATATATATATATATATATATATATATATATATATATATATATATATATATATATATATATATATATATATATATATATATATATACAATGGCGTCACTAGGGTCGGTATAACCCGGTCCGGTTAGGTCAGGGTATCGCTCCTCCCCCAACCCACAACCCTCTATCAACTTAATCCAGTTTTCCCAATAGAAATTAAGAAATTAATTTTGTTGAATTAGTGCATTTTAACTGATTACCTATTTCATCGATTTTTGCTCTAATTCTTTTTGAAAATCCTATTGTTTTCAATAGTTTTACTTTAAAAAAATAAATATATAGCTTTTAAATAGCGCTACGTTCATGCATCCTCAGAGCCCTATGATCCAATCTCATTTGTAGACCTGTGAGGGAAGGGGGTATCTGGGAGAAGGTTTTTCCGTGCTGCCTTTAGGAGCTCAGTAAACGCAACTCTGCTTGAGTCGGGTGTCGAACCTCGAGCCCCCTTCAAAGGTAGCCACGCCAAGTTCAAGCGTACTAAGCCTCTCGACCACGCATCCTCTCTATCTTATAATGTATATTTATTAAAATCACCTAAACATGTTTTCTTTGTTAGACTTTTGCAAGGAAACGGTATAATATGTTGCTTTGTTATTCTAACTTTGAATACCATCTAAAGGGGAAAATATAAGTTTGCCACTACCTTGGTCATCTATTTGTTTAGGGGAGTGCTTAAAGGTCACCTAAAAGGTCTGGGGCCAGGCCCAGGGCACCAAGCATTTTTCAGCATTTCTGACTTTCAGAAACTCATTTTCCGTATATCCAATATATACACTTTCTACTAGTAAGAAGATTGCAGGTCAAAAAAGATTAAATTTAAAAGAGGTGAACGGGCCGTTTCTTAAGTGTGAGAAACATTTGAGGCACAATAAGCAGTGCTTCTCAAACTTATACCTTTGGCGCCGCCTCTAGCTAAACGTTTTGTTTTTTTCAGAAATAGTGCTATGTACATAATTTTAAACTGTTTTGTATAACCGATAAAGTTCTTTCTGGAGATAGTATTAGAGAGGCATCAGGTTCCCTATTCATCCAGCAAGGTGGACTGTTGAAGCGCCGTTAGCTCCTCCAAGCATTTTCCTTCTTTCTCAGCTTGTGTCGTCTTCAACGTATTTTTCTTCCCGTAGTAAGAAGAGTCCATGTCAATGTTATAGTATAACGGAGTGGGACGTTCCGATAAAGAAATATTTTCTTGCCGCAAACTTTTTAGTTTTTGTCAAACAACATAACGATGTTAAACCCTTGAGAAAACTTTGACCATTCTGACGAGAGAACTTTGACCATTCTGACGAGAGAATTTTGACCATTCTGACCATTGAAAAAGAGATGTTTTGAAAGATCTTCTTCAAAACATTTTTAATCGATATTTTTGCAGACGCCTTACACAAAAAACGGTATACATTTTAAAAGATCCTTATTAGTAGATGATACGAAGTCTTTTATCCTACAATATTTTAACTTTTTAAAAATTGACAATACCATTTCACTGGGTTCATATTCAAAGTTTGATAGATAACTTCAAAGAACAGACAGCCTTTTGTTTTTCATCCGTGTAAAATAATTTAAATGCTTCACCCTCTCCCTATTGCTCAAGACGTCGCGTTCTCCCAAGGTGTGCCCCCCCACCACAGCTTAAGGAAGGCTGCAGTAGTTCATGCGAGTTTGTAATGGACTTGTCCTAAGATCATCCGTACTGCCCAAAAAACGGGGTAGACTCTAGAATCACGTTGAAGAGGCATTAACTCTTTCTCTCCTAACAGACGATACCAACGTTGATTCCACCAGAATATAGTAAATAATTACGGAGAGAAACAGTTAACTGTTTTCTTTAAAAGAATCTTTTGAATCGATCTTACTGCTCAAGCAAAAAAAAAGTTTTTGGGGCGATAAAACGATGTCACATGAATAATAATTTAATAAGTCTTAAAAGTTAGACTCTTTCGCCTAATTGATACGAGAATATAAAATAACTACAATGCTAATACAAAAATTTTTTGTTTAAAAAAAAACTGCCTCTGAGTCCCTTTGTTATCACGTTACTTTTAGAATAGGGCCTAAAATTAAATATATACATCTGGATTAGTACAGTAGATATGCCTAGATATATTTGGGTATATATCTTGATATTTTTTTAAATCTTCTTTTTTTCCCTTCTATATTAAATTTTTCCATTAGGGTTTTTATTTCTATTTCTTTGCAATATTCATTTTTTTCCATTCTGGTGTCATGCCCCAAATGGGTGTCACTCGGTGCGGTCCGCATGCAAAAATTAACTGCTATTTTAAGGCGAGTTGAATGGGTATTAAAATGAAAGTTAGATATCTATTTATTGACAACCTTATAATTCGTTACACTATTTTTTCATTCATTCAATTTGATATTTAAAATATAACAGCAAACATACTCATATTTTAAAAACGTTTGAGACAATACAGATAATGCTTCCGAAATTAAATTATTTTTTTTAACTAGATAGCTTCGCGATATCGTTAATTGCATATTTAAAAATTTAGAAGTATATTTAGTACTAGCCAGATATTACTCTCGGTTCGCGGGTCTTAAATAGTGTATCGCATATAAAGTCGGTGATATAGTGTATTTAAAACAATTAAACAAACTAATAATGTTATAAGTTAGAAGTAAAGTGAGTGCGTGAATATATGAATATTATGAATGGAGCTAAAAAAAAAAAATCTAATTGACCTAATAAATACTTTTTAAGTTTTCTGTTCGGCGCATGCGTGACTTTTCGGTAGTGTCTAATGCAGCGGTTCTCAACCTTTTAAGCTCGGCGACCCCTTTTTACAATCCCCCACTCTGCCGCGACCCCCTTCTCTCCACCCACACACAGAGCAATAGAAGAGTAGGCAATAGCAATCCATATTTTCGATGGTCTTAGGCGACCCCTGGCAAATGGTCAATCGACCCACAAGGGGGTCGCGACTAATGTAAGAAGCGCGCGATATTGAGCAATTGGGCTAAGTCGCAGCTGTAGCGAACGAATGAATGTAAAAATTCTTTAGAAAAGCAATTTGGAAGGTTAATTTGATTATAATATGAAATAAACGGACTATATTTGTATGTTAATGTGTTAAAGTATAAGACTATCTTTGCGAAGAGTAAATCTATCATCTAAGACTTAAATTTGATCTAGGCTTCAAGAGATTTAAGTTCTGTGCATGCGTAACCTTCTGGTTTTTAATGTCTAATAAAAGAAGCGCTCGATTGAATGGGATATAATGTACGTCGTCTAAATTCACAGATACAAGGAACGAATGAAGGTTAATTTTATTAAATAATGAAATCAACAGACTATGTTTTGTATTTTCATGCGTCAAAGTGAAAAACTATCTTGCATGCGTGACATTTCAGAGATTGGTCAAACGGTTATGATTTCTATGCGAGACATACATAATACATAGATGCCTACTTCACATTATATTCTGCTTTATAGTATACATTACTGATTTATTGAATGTCAATTTGAATGTGTAGTGTCATTTTTTTTATTATATTATGTCTTTTTTTTTATATAATCTATATTGTGTAGCATATGTCATGGTATGAAGTTATCGACCTTAAGTCAAATAGTATCGATATGTTTATAATTTACCTAAAACAAAGCACTAAGTAGTTTTATTATTGTTAGCCGAATATCTAAAATAATATCAGGGATAATCAGACGTTACAAAAAAAAAATACTAGCGTATTGAGTTTACACATTTTATTTAAGAATTTGACGTTTCCTGTAGAGTTATCCGGATTGGCAGTAATCCAGCATTTCGTAAATGTCACATCGGTTTATGCAGCATTCGCAAACAATGTTCATGCCAGACTCTCTTTTGTTCAAGAACGACAATGCGTTTGGTTTATTAAGCGAGATGTCCGCTAATGAATCAACTGGCTCTGTAGAAAATGAACAAGAAAAAAAAATAAAAATATGTTAAAAATACTTTTAAAAAAAAAAGCTTATCTAAGAGGAATGACTCTACATTTACAACTAAACCTCTCAGTATACCTCTTGGTATAAAACAATATAATTAATAACTAGTAATTAATTGACTAATGGGTCCTTTTTTTGAATTGATTCATGTATCATCCTTAACAATAAACATTTGTGCAAAGTTTAGACTTAATCTGAGTGTGTGGGTAAAGTGACTTGATATAAGCTTTGTAAAAAAAAATAGATTACAGTGTTGACAAATAAAATTAATGTTTGTTATCCAAGGTAACTGGGAAGGGCCAAATCTACAATGCCGACAGGCCGAGTTTTACCCTCAAGAGGAGAACTCTACAAGATTAAAAAAATAAAAGCAATACTGTAAAAACAAGATTACAAAGACAGTTTGTGTGGAGACAAACTCAAAATCGGAATGGTGAAAGTAAATGTGAAGTTAGAGGTGAAACTGACCTAATCAATGTCTTATAATGAATATATAATTGCTCTAACTGTTTTGTAAAGGGACAATCTGTTATTCCTTAAGATATAAACATTTCCTTCAATTTTTTTTTAAATCCTTTAGTTTACTATCTGATGTTGACAGTTTGACGCTGCAATTCACGCGATAATATAAAAAATTACTTATTGTTTTAAATTATGCCCAACTTATATGCATACTAAATAGATTTTTTCTTTTAAAAAGAAAATTAAACATTTGTATGTGTGTGTACATGTAGTAGTTAGTATAACAGAACTTACTTAACTTGGCTATACAAATGTAAAAAAAAAAAAATAGATTTTTTGACCAAAATTCTAAAATCGTTTGCATAAATGTGTTAAATATGTTGTTAATTGTTTTCTCCCCTACTAAGAAGCCTTCCGTGTTTGTTACTATTAATATTGAATAGTTGTATAAGTGGTGTATTTTTATGAAAAAAAAAAAAAACTGCTTGCATAAAGGATTTAAAAAATTAGAGTTTTCGTTTTCAGAAAAAAAAAGGTAGCCGTTGCATCAGATCTTTGAAGGGTCTCAAATATTATGATGTCGGATTTTCACTATCTTTTCAAGTTTACGAGATCTAAACGGGACGGACAGACGGACAGACATTCCACACAAAACTAATAGCGTCATTTCCCCTTTCGGGGGCCGCTTAAAATACGTATTTTAAATATTATTTAAAAAAAAAAACAGAAAGAAAACGCTATTACATGGATATGTACACTTGCTTGAAACTCCACTACCAATTATTAAGTTTTTGTTCATAAATCTCTTCACGGAAGCTAGGAACTTCCACAAGATATACAGCACAGATTCTATACTCGGTACAGTATGTGACCAAATGCATTGGATAGCACTTTAATATAAAACCAAATGCATTGGACAGTAATTTAATATGAAACCAAATGCATTGGATAGCAATTTAATATGAAACTAAATTAACTGGACAGCACTTAATATAAAACCAAATTAACTGGACAGCACTTAATATAAAACCAAATGAATCGGACAGTACTTTATTATGAAACCAAATGCGTTGGACAGTATTTTAACCATACATGATTTTCACAATAAACTTTCGACTCTAAACCATGTCTTGGACGCTGTATAAAATGAGATCATATGTTAGGCAATTGTAATAATGCAATGCAGAAACGTTGTTTATCCCTTACTTCTGGTGTCTTCACTATCTATGATCCAGGACCACTCCTTTATTCATTATCTCTTTGTGGACCTATCCCATCCTGTGCTTCTTTCAATCAATTGCTTGTATCGAACTTGAAAAGCGGCAGAGTGGGGGATTGTAAAAAGGGTCGCCAAGCTTAAAAGGTTGAGAACCGCTTCTTTAGAGTATCTTAGGAGTGAGCGATCTGTCGTATTAGATTATCATTGAGTATACTAAATTTTGTAGATGTCAATCTACATGTCTACGACAGGCAGGGATAAGGCGCGAATGTCGATGCACCCATCTCTTCGATGGACTTCCTCGGATAGTTTATCTTTCCACCTTATCGTCCGATTCCTCCTTAAAGCACTGGATATAGGAGCTTCTTTTCCTGACAAGATGTTTCACAGACATATATGCACACAGGCTCGATGAAAGAGGGCTTTAGTATTAATACAGTAGCATTATCTCAAACTGGGACTTATAATTTCGGGATCTTTGGGCGCCTCTGAGTCCACCCAGCTCTAATGATTATCTGACATTAATTGGGGAAATGTAATGGCTGTTGGTCGTTGAACTGGCCACATGACACACTCGTTAACCGTAGGCCTTAGAAACAAATGACCTTTACATATCTTCTCTATAGATCACAAGGTCTAAAAGGGGACCTTTACTATTATCTCAGACTCTTTTATGTAACCCAGACATTGTGCCTATCATTGGAGATAAGGTAACATAAATGATCAACAATAGCCATGAGCAGGGAGTGGCCATTAATCGTCACTTGATGTGCCAAGCTTGTATTTCGGCCTAATGTTTAACGTATGACATGTTACTCACAGTCTGTGAAACAATGTCTGAAGCTGCGTAGCAACTTTAGAATCACCAAAAGCTCAGCATTCCTCTAATCATGGACGTACTCGAAATGAAATCGGAATTTAGTAACTGAATTTTTTGCTTTGATTTTGTTTATTTTAATTGATATTTTAATACTAAACCATCACTTGCCACAGCGCAGCCCTAACCCTACCCGGGGGTTTTGCAGTCAAAACACCCTCTTCTAAAAACAAAACAAAAAAAAAAGAATATAAAAAAATATAAACGACAATCCCAGAGCATAGCTAAGGAAGATCTTGATTTTAAAACCCCCTCAGAAATCTATGATAAAAGCCCCTCTTCAATATAAGACTATCCATACATCAGTCACCAGATTCTAGCCAAGAGGAGTTTTGTGTTTACCCCCCCCCCTCTAGCGGGGTTTGCAGCTAAAAACTACCTCTTCAATATAAAAAAAGCAAATTAAACACTCAAAACTCTATGAGCGTAGCCAAATAGATTGTTTAGTTTAAACCCTCTTCAGCGGGTGTAAAGCTAAAAAATAACTCTTCAATTAAAAAAAAAATTGAAAATTACTCAAAATGCTATAATGATAGCCAAAGTGGGTTTTGAGTGTAAACCTCTTCAAAGCTAAAAACCACCTCTTTAATATAAAAAAAACTAATTACACACTCAAAGTTCTATGAGCGTAGCCAAAGGAATTCTTTAGTTTAAACCTTCAGGAGGGTTTGAAGCTGAAAAAAAAACAACTCTTCAATAAAAAAAAAAGCAAATTACGCACACAAAATTCTATGTGCGTAACCAAAGGTGTTTTGAGTTTAAAAAAAACCTTTAGCGGGGTTTGAAGCTAAAAATACTTTATCAATACATAAAAAAAAATGAAAATTACTCAAAATGATATGATCGTAGCCAAAGAAAGTTTTGAGTTTAAAAATTACCTCTTCAATATTAAAAAAAAAAGAAAATTACACCCTCAAAATTCCATGAGCGTAGCCAAAGGGATTCTTTAGTTTAAACCACCCTCAGCGGGGTTTGAAGCTAAAAAAAAATATCTCTTCAATATAAAAAAAAAGCGAACTACACCCTCAAAATTCTATGAGCGTAGCCAAAGGGATTCTTTAGTTTAAACCACCCTCAGCGGGGTTTGAAGCTAAAAAAAAATATCTCTTCAATATAAAAAAAAAAAGCGAACTACGCACTCAAAATTATATGAGCGTCACCAAGCCAAGGGTAATTTTGAGTTTAAACCCCCCTCCAGATTTTTTTTTAAAGTTTAAAACCCCTCCAGATGATTTTAGTTCAAATACCCCACATACAGAGAGTTCTGAGGTTTTCTAACCTCTCTTTCTTCAGTTTTATTCTAAAGCAAACTACAGTCACAAAATTCTAAGAACGTAACTAAGGGGGTTATGAATTTGTTAAAAAATCCTGGCTACGCCCATGCCTCTGATTAACACCTTTCTCTATTTACTTTCGGCACTCTAACTGTACAGCATTTAGCAAAAACGACCAGTACTCACCTGACATAGTGTCTCTTCTGGTTCTCTGAGAATAGATACTGCACAGGGCCTGAACCGTGTCCGGCAGTCGGGAGCCGCAAATGCCACGAGCGTGAGGCCGATCAAAAGAGGTGCACACCTTGGTTGGGACCCCATTCGTCTGCGTGACACCAAGAACTAGAACTAGCAAGGCTGTTGTCAGGAACAGGTTGGCATTTGTAAGATCGGAAGACATTTCGTTACCTGGATATAGATTACTGCCGTATCTGGTTGAAATAAAAGTTCAGTGTAAGCGTTAGATGATAAAGAAAAAAAAAAGAGTCTATTTCTTTGATACTACTTTTATATATCAACAAAACTAGTATTGATATCTAAACGTTACAGATACATATACAATAAGCTAACAAGCCACATGAAAAAAATCCTTTATAAACAGTTTATTTAAAGGGGGAAGAATTCCATCCTTACAATTATATGTACCAATAATGTACACGTTATTTCCCTTATTCGAAATCACACAAAATAATTATTTACCACCAATATATATTTGGTTACTTTTTTTTTTTTATTGATTCGTGTCTTCTGTATGCCAGTGAATAATTGTGCAAAGTTTCAACTTTATCCGAAAAAGGATGTGGGAGAAATAACGTGTACACACTTTTTACCAGACAGGCATACAGGCAGAGTGTTGATTTAAACTTTGTAAAAACTACAAATAATTTGTTCAAAAAGAAAGTTTTTTTTATTTTTATAGCGTAAACAACATTGGATATTACAAAGGATGAGAAGTTTAGTTTAAATTTGCTTCATTACAATTCCTCCTATTTGCTTGCAAACTCTTCGTACATTCAAAAATAAGTCTAAATACTGAGCGTGCATTTCAAAGATGGCACTAACAATTTTTTTAGAAATTTGACCGTTAATGTATATTAGTGCATACAAAAAAAACTACCTAATTTCCCCACACAGGAAGAACTTAGGTTTGACCGTTATAAATTTGTTTCCTAATTATTAACTTTCATTTAAATTTGGCTTTGGTTGTTTTCTTTTTAACTCATCTCGAATGTTTCTTTGTAATCGGAAGTTTATTTAATAAATAGACGGAAATATATGCCTCCACTTTGTCCTATGTAGAAATCTTTACCTCAACTGGTAATTTGAAAAAAAACTTGATCATGTAGGGGTGTAAGACTTCTTGCAATATTAAATTATTATAATAAATAAAAATAAAAAACAAACTTTAAAAAAAAAAAGCTTTTCTAAAGGGAAAAACTACGACCTTAAAACTATTTAACACTATGAAAGTTATTTCCCGTATTCAATATCAAACAAAATAATTAATTACCAATACTTAATCAACTATTTTTCAGACAAATTGAGTATTTTTGTTTATTGTTTCGTGTTGTCGTATCTACAATAAAAATATCAACTTGATCGGAGAATGTGTGAAGGAGAAAGGCGTTAACAATTATTTAAGGGGACAAAACCCAACAAATTATATCTGTGAATACTGAAATACTATGATTACTAAATATTTTCTTTAGCCAAAAGGATTACAAAGCCATGTTTTAAGGTTCAATATTAGTTCTTTTTAGAACTATCCTACAGAGCAAAGTGGGCTGTAGGTTAACAAGTTTTCTGAATTGTATTAATGTTAATACATTAATGTTATACTTGAAGTACGAAATCCAAATCTATCCTTTCTTTCTTTCTTGCCTTAACTAAAGAATTAACTGTCGATTTTAGATATTGACAATGTAAACTGATGATAATGATGATTTAAAGAATTGTATTTATTACATAGAAAGTGATGGGAAGACAAGATAAAAGAATGTATGAGTCTGCCATTAAAAGAGGTCCTATCAAAGACAAAAGACAGAGAGAAATGTAGAGTGACGGTTGACAAGCCTTGTTTGGTTCCCCTACGGTTCAACAGACTAAGATATAAATGAAGGTGATATATTGCATATAAATCTCTGAAAAAATATTTCTATTTTGGCTTGGTATTCTATACAGGTTTGTCGTCATCTCAAATTCCTTTAAACTACAAATGTTGAAGACTAAGATTAACTGTAAATTTTTCATAATAAGATGTTTTAAACTGTGTTGTATAAAAGATAATGGCAGAATAATAATAGGAGTAATAAAACCCTTAAAATGCAACCACATCACTTAAAATTGATCTATAAACTAGTAAAAAGTTGTCAATTGGATAGAAGAAGAAAATGATCGAAAGTTATTGTTAAAAAGAGATGTAGTGCAATCCAGTTTAACTCTCAAACATCTGACATGTTCTAAAACACTCATTGGGACGTTCACCACACCGGGAACAAGAGCTTGCACCTCAATGCACTACATTTACTCTTTACAAACTACATTTGTTTATCTCTGTGTTTAACTATGCTAGAAGAAACTGATACTAAAAAATAAATATTATGATATGTTTTTTTCTGATTTTTTAGTTTTCTTTTTTTTATTTTTAGCTGTCGATGGAGATTTTAAATAATCTAATCAACATTAGATTCGTTTCTGATAATAAATAGACGTTTGTAATTGTGGATCTAGATAATCTTACTACGTTTTTAGTTTTCAGGTTCCTTTAAACAACTGAAGAAGTATCTAAACTTCTTGTTACACCTATTCACACTGACAGACAGACCGAAAAAAAATAATTAGAGATAGATAGATAGATAGATAGATAGATAGATAGATAGATAGATAGATAGATAGATAGATAAATAGATATATAGATAGATAGATAGATAGAGAGATAGATAGATAGATAGATAGATAGATAGATAGATAGATAGATAGATAGATAGATAGATAGATAGAAGGATATATATATATATATATATATATATATAGATATAGATAGATAGATAGATAGATAGATAGATAGTGACTAAAGAAAGAAAGACTTTAACCATATTACCTGCTACAGAAGAAACTCTTCGTCTATGGTGTCCAGTAGAGCTTGTAATTGTCTGTAGTTTTCCTGAACTTATATACAAGATTTTACAAGGTGAACTCTGCAATGGCCGCCTACACTTTTGCTTGCTTTTTGTTTTTTTAGGATTATTATTTCGTACATGGTATAAAGTCATATATCTAATTGGCGCATCGATAAAACAATATTTTGGCAAATACGGATCAAACTGACACCGAAAGGTTGACGTGTTGCATCCGTTGCAGAAACGTAGAACCAGGGGATGTGAATTTGCAGGCGTTTCTTTGAAGGTTTCCTTGTCTATCATCAAGACATATTTGTGGGATAGACAATGTTTGCTGGAAATATTTTTAAAATAAGAAAATTTATTTTTTTGTTAAATACTGTTCTCATCCTCCTCCGCATATTCATCCTTCTAATACATTCTCTCTCTCTCTACCACTCACACAATGTTTCTGCTCTCTTGTTGTCACTTACACTTACACACTCCCTCTAGTCTCTCTCTCACTCACACAATGTCATCCATTTCTATTTCTTAGTCTCTCTCTCTCTCTCTCTTATCTCTATCTCTCTGTCTTTCGTTGTCATCTCTCTTATACACTTTTTGTCTCCCTTATCTCAATAATACAAATTCTTTTTCTCACGGTCATCTCGTTCTCTCTCTAAAACACATTCTCTTATCTATCTCTCTTTCTTTTATCTCTCTCTCTCTCTCTTTACACTAATTATATCATTGTTTTCCTATTACTTTTTATCCCTCTCTCTAACTCTTTATCAATATATCTATCTATCTGTCTATCTATCTATCTATCTATCTATCTATCTATCTATCTATCTATCTATCTATCTATCTATCTATCTATCTATCTATCTATCTATCTATCTATCTATCTATCTATCTATCTATATCTATCTATTTATCTATCCATCTATCTATCTATCTCTCTATCTATCTATCTATCTATCTATCTATCTATCTATCTATCTATCTATCTATCTATCTATCTATCTGTCTGTCTATCTATCTATCTATCTATCTATCTATCTATATCTATCTATCTATCTATCTATCTATCTATCTATCTATCTATCTATCTATCTATCTATCTATCTATCTATCTGTCTATCTATCTATTTATCTATCTCATTTTTTTCTTTCTTTTTCCTTCTTGCAATCTTTCTATCTCTCTCCTCTGAAAATTACTTCATTTTTTCTGTCTTTGTATTTTATCAGCATTTAGGGGAAAAGGTCTTAAAAAAAACATTTAATGAGCATCTTTTTCAAAAATTTATTTAATAAATGTAAGATATTTAATAATGAGTCATAGTGAACTTAGATTCATGTTTGTTTGTACCAATGCGCGTATCTATGAATGAATATTGAGTTACTGATGTAGAAGTCTGTGACCTTTTAAAAAAAATACCTCTACTGAAGATTTTTATTTAAAAGGGAATTTTTTTAAAATTTAACGTTTTGGTCAACAAAAAAATAATTGCTGCATCAGAAATTTTTAAATGTCTAACATATCATAATATCGCATTTTCAAAATCTTTTCTAGTTTCTGCCATTTAAAATGGACGAACGGACGGACAGACGGACAAAAAGACACATTACACAAAACTCATTACACAAAACTCATGCTATCCCAGTATTTCTGGCTAAAGTAATGCAAGAATCTCCGTGTTTAGATTGCAGCCTTCGCCCACCCTCCAGTTTCCATGAAGTACTTACTTAATTAGAGGTATTGTGAAATGAGAGGTTTGGACCAAGCAGTAATGCTGACATCTGACAAAAGCACCAGGTAGAGGTTTTTATTGTTATATTGTTTTCATTATCTGCCATTGTATTTAGGATGTTTTTATGCATTGGGTTTGAAGACTTTATTAGTTTTAAGATCACTTCTTATCCTAGGCTAGGGACGCCATTTTCGCTGCGTCACTTCCATGTTTACTAGACCTAGATCTAAAAAGCTTGTTTATTGAGACAGTAGATCAAAATAAACTAGTCAACGCACGTTCATTTTTTTATCTTCATTTTTGAATTTTGAGGAAATAGAACGGACCCATTGCTTCTTCCAGGACCACGATGAATATGGAATAAATTAGGCGGTAAATATTATTCACCAATGAGTCGAGTGTTTACTGAAGGTAATTTACAACCTCATGACCAAACACAAGAGGTCGGTCTACTCCCTGACTCGCACCCCACACAATTGAGAGGTGCTGTTGGTGGTAGAACAAGAGGAGCCAAAAGGATCAAATGGACGAGAGAAATGAATATAGACGTTATCAAATCGTTCTTCCGTGTAAACAAGTGTGATGATAAACCTCTCCCAGGTTATAGGCAAAAACTCTCCCTGGAATTCAACAAATTATATCCCAATCTAAACCTTACAGAGCAGAATGTTGTAGACAGAAGATCTGTAATAATTAAAAAATGTTATTTGACCCCTGCAGAAATTGACGTGATAAGAAGAGAAGTAGGTCATGAGCTTCAGATACAAGAGCTCATCTCAGATATAAATGACACGCCTACACAGCCGACCAACGAAAACATTAGTAGAACACCCAACCAACAAGAGAATGACCCAACATCGGCAATAAGCAATGAGCTACACTCAAAATTTTCGAATCTTATAGACCGTTATAAAAACACCAATCTTAACTCTAGGCCTCGTATCCCTAAGCTAAACGCCAAGAAAGAGACAAACACTTATATTGATAAAATAAATAAAGTCTTGGCCAACCATTTTGAAACACCAAGAAATTTGTTTGAGACACACCTCGCTACATACTGCGCCGCTGTGGCTGTCACGGAGCTCTCTGGTCAAAAGACCTTCGAGCTAAGCCCCATCAATCAGAGACCAAAACAACATGTGCCAGCATGGAAAAGGCGCCTTGAAGACAATATAAATCAACTGAGGAGCCAAATGGATACAATTGGACAATATCTGGGAAACAACCATTCCGCGAAAATTCTTAACAAAATGAATACAATATTAAGAACAACTGGAATCAAATTGACGGACTGTGATAGCCACGCACGTCTCTTATGTTTGAAAGATACTCTGAGACAGAAAGCTAAATTAAAGGGAGCTAGGTTAAAGCGCTACAACGAAACCACCAAAAGGAAGGAGCATAATGCTCTTTTTCAACACAAGAGAAAACAGTTCTTCCGTAAACTAGCTGATAATGGTGCTGACAAAATTCAAACCATTGATAGCACTAAACACGGCTCCTTTATCGACTACTGGGCGGCGCTTTGGTCCGACCCGCTACACTACAATGTGCAGGCTGACTGGATCGAGGAAATCCAAACTAAAAACAACCTAATACCAGAAATACCTGATGAGGATTTCACAGCTGAGGAAGTCTCAGCAGCTATATCAAAAACTCACAACTGGACTGCTCCTGGGCCGGACAATATACACAACTTTTGGCTGAAAAAACTTACAGCCGTACATGTACCACTAACATCAAGTTTTAACGAGCTAATATCAGAACCGTCTTCAATGATGATAGAACTCACTGAAGGGAGAACATCTCTCCTCTCCAAAAAGGGTGATCTGAATCAACCATCAAACTATCGCCCTATCACTTGTCTGTCAGTTGTGTATAAACTATTAACATCACTTTTAAAAAGTAAAATGTATAAATTTTGCTCTGCCCATAAGCTACTAGCAGAGGAACAACAAGGTTGCTTGAAGAGTCGATGGGCTGTAAATTACAGCTAACTATAGATGGTATTATATTGCACCAAGCTAATAGAAGAAAGAGAAATTTACACATGTGTTACATCGACTACAAAAAAGCTTTCGACTCAATTCCGCATGATTGGCTATTAAAAACCCTGGATATTCATAGAATCAACCCAAGAATAAAACAACTATTGAAAGTCTGCATGAATAATTGGAAGATAAATCTGCACCTTATTCGTGATAAACTAGGTTCTGTGCACATAAGAAGAGGTATATACCAGGGTGACTCACTATCTCCACTCTGGTTCTGCCTAGCGATTAATCCTCTATCTACATTACTCCAAGACTCTACAAACGGTTTTAGGGTTGACACTAAATGTACAAAATGTGTGTCCCACTTATTATACATGGATGATCTAAACCTATATGCAGAAACCTAGCAAAAATTACACACCTTAATCAAAATGGTAAAATGCTTTAGTGACGATATCTGCATGCCTTTTGGCCTGGATAAGTGTGGCATCATAAGCATTAAAAAGGGCAAGGCAACGAACACCAACATTGCATTTGAAGGCATCGAGGAATTGAACTCTGCCTCTCTTTATAAATATCTTGGAATAAACCAGAATTCCAAGATAAACCATAAGAAATTAAAAGAGGACTTTCTTAGAAAATATAAGCAAAGAGTTAATAAAATCCTCAACACCAAACTGTCTGACAGTAATCTCATCACTGCAATAAACAGCTGGGCCGTCCCAGTGCTCCTTTACACGTTCGGTGTGATCAAATGGACTGACACCGACCTACATGACATTGACAGACTCACTAGAAAACTACTAACCAAATTTCGATGCCTACACCCCAAGTCCTCCACCATTAGGTTATACCTGCCCAGGAAGGACGGGGGTCGTGGATTGCAGAACATCTTCAAATTGTGTAAGTTTTAAAAATACGATCAAAACTGCTCGCCTCCAGCAATCAATTACTTTCCTTTCTACGCAAATATGACTCCGAAGCAATCCCTCGGAACCTACACAATGCTGATGTCAATGTCCGTTTGAACGTTTGAAGAAAAAACACTCCACGGAAAATTTCCGGCTTTATTACATGGGGACAACATCGACAAGGCTGCTTCCTTAACATGGCTCAAAGCGGGTCATCTCTACCCTGAAACAGAAGGCTTTGTTACAGCAATACAGGACAGAGTAATCAGGACAAAAAATTACGAGAAGCATATCCTGAAACTCAATGTTGTCGACAAATTCCGAAAATTAGGAAATGTGGGCGAGTCGATTGAACACATTATGGCAGGATATCCAGCCATATCAGAATCAGCCTACCTAGGTCGCCATAACCAAGTTGCAAAGTTAATACACCAACACCTGGCTTTGACGTACAATTTGATCTGTAAGGACACTCCTTCTTATTATAAATACTCTCCACAAGAGGTTCTCGAGTCTACTGAACATCTGCTGTATTGGGATAGGCCTATTCTGACCGACAAAACGGTAGATTTCAATCTCCCGGACCTGCTGTTCATCGATAAAAAAGAAAAAACCGCTACCATTATCGATATCGCCGTACCACTGTCTCATAATTTAAGAAAAACTGAAATAGAAAAACAAAGAAAATATGGGAACCTAGGCTTGGAGATTAAGCGTCTATGGAAATCGTCCAAAAAATAACAATATACCCCATTGTTATATCAACCGAGGGGATAATAACAACTGACCTCACAGACACCTTCAAGGCCCTTAACATTCCTAGGAACATCCTCGTTGCCTGTCAGAGGGCGGTACTGCTGCAGACCTGCCACATCACCAGAAAATTCCTCAGTGGAACCTGTTAAAGGGACTAGATGAATTTTGTTTCTCTTTAGCGAAACTCGACCCTAGCAGCAACAGAGAATGACTACTCGTTCATTTCTAACATAATAATAATAATATGGAAATTATCTAAAACAACAATATACTCCATTGTCATATCAACCGAGGGGATAATAATAACTAACCTCACAGATACCTTTAAGGCCCTTGGCATTCCTAGGAACATTCTCGTTGCCTGTCAGAGGGCGGTACTTCTGCAGACCTGCCACATCACCAGAAAATTTCACGGTGGAAACTGATAAAGGGACTACACTGAATTTTTGTTTCCCTTTAACGAAACTCGACCCTGGCTTCGCCAGAGAATGAATACTCGTTCTGTTATAATAATAATAATAATAATAATCTTTATTGTCCGCACGGAAATTTGTCTCACAATTTGTGCATTACACGAAACAAAACTTTATAACTATAAAAAAAAATGTACATTCACACAAGACTCACTCATAATTCACATGTAAAAAGCTTAAATCAGATTGTTTCTATTTAATGATTTGATTGCCAGGGAAACAAAAGAGTGTTTGTGTCTGTTTGCTTTTGCTATCGGTGTCTTGTATCTCTTTTGTGATGGTAAAATCACAAAATCCTGACACAAAGGGTGATTTTTTTATTTCTATAATCATTTTAGCTTTTTATGGATGTTTGTCTCAAACAGCTGCCCATATGGGGTTTGTTTTTTGCCAATGACTTTACCAGCAACATTTACAACTCCCTCCCCATTGATCTCAGCCAGAAAACATGCTATACCACTTTTAAAAAGAACATTAAGACCTACTTGTTTAAAACTTTTTTAGATTAGTTCTTGAATGTTGCTATCGTGTTTGTGTTTGTAATGTTATTACAGCGCTTTCAGCCTACATTTTGTTTGTTAACAGCGCTTTATAAAAAAATTATTATTATTTAGGATTCTATGGTTTATTTTTATTTTTAATGCTCAGATTGCCATACCAGGCAGTGATGTTGAAACTTAAAATATTGCAGAAATGAGCGTGATAAAACATAGCCAATGCCTTTTCGCTAACATTTAACAAGGACAGTTTTCTCATTAACCGTAATCTTTGCTGCCCTTTTTTGCTGATATAATCAGTATTGGCAGCAAAATTTAGTTTAGTGTCTAGTACCAAGGTATTTAAAAGTTTGCACTATTTCAATAGTCTCTCCAGCCACAGAAACAATATCATTTTCCTTCTTTTCCCTACGAAAATCGATGATCATTTCTTTGTTGTTGTTTTTTTTAATTTAATAATAAACAAGATTACAAAGAGAGTTTGTGTTACACAAACTCAGAGGCGGCCCCCGTCGAAGTCGGATCCCTGTCGGATCTGCATATTCGCAAATAATATTCAAGAGGTGATTTAATTTTGATGTAAAATGTTTTACACGTTTCGGATGTTCCTTCAGAGTTGAAGATAATTACTTCCTAGTCCAAACCTCCCGCAGGACGACGGGGGATGGGAGCGGGCAGGGTTTGAACCCTGGGCCATCCATAAATCTGAACGACAGTCCAGCGCGCAAACCGCACGACCAGGCAGCCATCCGATGGTCAAAAGTAATAATGTTTCAAAGATTCATTTGCCGTAAATTTAAATTTAAATTTAATAAAAAAATAGTAGATTAGTTTTAGTATATTAAAACATTACAATATTGATCAAAACGTTTGGAAATGAAAATCTACACTTTTTTTTTACACTTTAAGTTTAGAAATTGAAATTCTACATCTTAATCTAGTCTATTTTAGTCTAAACTAGATCTAGAAATTCTATTATATAAGCTTAATAAGATAAGATCTAGACTCTAAAATAATTTTAATTAGAATATAAATCCAGATCTAGATATACTGTAATAAAAATCTAGATCTAGTTTAAAAAATATAGATTAGATCTAAATCAAGATATCATTCCTTTTTTAAACGCGAGTCACATAACGAGGCTTAATAAACATTACTATACCGAGTTCTTTTTTCATTTCATTTGAAGAATTAATTCCATATAACGTCAGAGGGAAAAAAAAACACTACGTCACACGGCCTAGCTAGACTAAAAATCGCCTTCATCTATAAGAGCCATTTATCGAGTGTTCATAGACTTTGGTGCACCGAGTGCGTTCTTTAAGCATTTCATTTAAAGAATTCATTCCATATGACGTCAAAGGAAAAAAAACACTACGTCACACGGCCTAGCTAGAATAAAATTCGCCTTCATCATTACGAGCCTTTTATCGAGTGTTCATAGACATTGGTGCACCGAGTGCGTTCTTTTAGCATTTCATTTAAAGAATTCATTCCATGTGACGTCAAAGGAAAAAAAAACACTACGTCACACGGCTTAGTTAGACTAAAATATGTTTTCATTAATACAAGCAATTTTTTCGAGGGTTAATAGACATTGGTGCACCGAGTGCGTTCTTTTAACATTACATTTAAAGAGTCCATTCATATGACGTCAAAGAAAAAAAAATTCCATTACCTCACAATAGGCTAGTACCGGTACCATAAAAAAAATGTCTTTATTTACACGAGATATTTAACGAGGGTTCATAGACATTGGTGCATTGAGTTCTAATAGATATTATTTTAAAAGGATCAAAGCCACATTGTTTTTGCGTTTTGTCTGTCAGTCGGTCTGTCCGTTATCTTGATATAAAAAAAAACAACTAAAAGTTATTAAAAATTGATTAACCTTTATTTTACGTTTCAAAACATCGCAATAATTTTTAGGTATGAACACAATTGAAAAGTTTATATAATAGATTGTTCCGGATGTTTGTATAAATAGTAAAAGAAAAAGAGAATTTCAGATAAATGTAATACCGTTAATTAAATTTTTTGGATGGTCTCGTATAAAAATTAGATGTACTACAACCACGTGGAGAGATTTTCATACCTTACTTTGGTGTTTGGATTCTGTGTTCCTTAAAAATCGGAACATAATATTAACGATAATTAGATTTTTTAATGTTTTAGGTAGAAAGTTAAATGTACTGTAAGAGAGTAGTGAGTTAAAATATTTTTCATAAAAATCCGTAAAAACATTATTTCGTAAATGAGAAGATTATTTGTTTATTAATTAGAAGAGGGAGTTCAAACAATTATTTGGCGTTAGTAGATTTTTAAATAAATTCGGAAATTTCTGGCGACGATTTGTAAGAAACAAAATCCGAAACTTTCTTTATCGATTACAAAACTTCTATGTTATGTTTTACAAGAAAATTAAATGTCTAAAAAGTAATTTTCAGTAATCAATTCTAGTAAATTACTTTTTTTAAAAGCCTTATGCGATTTCAAACAATCATTAGCATAATTCATGTTTTATAAAACAATATCCGGAACATTTTTACACTTAATGAAATATAAGTCAGTATAGAGATTATGATTTAGCATTAATATGCTATTTACATAAAAAACGGAACAACATATTATGGATAATTTGTTTTTGCAACGTTTAAGCATGGAAATTGAATGTAATATAAGTTAGAAGAGCAAACAAACATTTGTTGGCGTTGATTAGTTTTGCACAAAAAAATCCGGAACAATCAATTTAAGATACTTAAAACTATTGAGATGTTATGGGAGGAACATTAAAGGGTAAATCAGATTTTCAATAGCTTTTAGAGTTCTAGTTTTTTAAATCTAATCGTGACGGACAGACCGACCAACAGACAAAACGCACAAAAATAAGCTTCTTTTATTCGGATGGGGGCACTAAACAAAAAATAAATAAAATCTGATTTTTTAAAAAAGTTTAAGGAATTGGTTTAGCACCTGATCATGTTGCGACGTTACGCTACTGCACGAAAATCGCTGCATAAAAAGTCCATTTAAAAAAATGTGCGTGATATTTACATACAAAGTGCATTATTAGCCTTTATAAACAAACAGAAATGTTTTCTTTTAATTTTAGCAGCTAGTTGACCAGAAAAAACGTCTTTAACTATTATTTGTATTTGTTGTAAACATTTCCTGTACATTTTAAAAATATATTTGACTTAGTGATACTGAAAATACACAAAAATTGTCCATCTTTGTTAGCATATTGTAACATTGCCTCCCTTACATTTACGTAATTGTTTTAGAATTGGTGTATTTTTATGAAAAAATCGCTTGCATAATTAATTTTATAAATTAAACGGTTTGCTTTTAGAAAACCAAAAGTAGCCGTTGCACCTAAACTTTTCAAGCCGGATTTAATGATGAAATAATATTTTTCATATCTCTTCTAGTTTTCGAGATCTGAGTGTGACAGACGGACAGACGGACAGACGGACAGACGGACATTTTGCACAAACCTAATAGCGGCTTTTTCCCCTTACGGGGGCCGCTAAAAATTATCTTTACAGTATTTTTCAATGTGTTCTATTTCTCTAATAATACTCATTTACGTCTGAGCTCTCTGAGAGCAGGGCAAGAAGAGCCGCATCATCAGCGAATTTTGTGAAGGAGCAATTAGGACTATCGGATTGAAAATCATTGGTGTACAAAATGAACCACAATGGCGATGTCACAGCTTCCTGGGGCGCTCCTGTGTTAACTATGCATGCATTACATTATTTACCCTAACCCTCTGAGGTCTCTGAGTCAAAAATTCATTAGCCCTTTATGTTATACATGGACTAATCTTATACTATAACTGATTACTTATCGACTTAATCACATTCAATGGATGAATCTTGACTATTATCATCCTACATCGTAAGATAACACATTTATTGTGGTTAACTCCCTTGTATTTTGTTTATGTATGCTTTAAGATTTTATGCCTAATTGTTTTAAATGTCTTGTTGGGATTGATACCAATGCCTGCATCTGAATGATTGAAAGGTATATGAGAATCCATAATCAATGCTTTTAGAGGATTACTAATCGTCTATCACAACCCCAGCCTGGTTGATGTAACTGGTAGCTGTATCTGGTTGCTGGTAACGCATTATCAACGTAGACCCGCAGTTGCCTATATCCGCCAGATCTCCACTCAAAGCTGTGACTGAGCCGACTACATCAGATCCCCCCCCCCCCCCCATTTCAAACCTGTCAGGAAAAAGGCATTGCCTACTGTCCATGGCCATAGAATATTGCCCAGTATCCATAGTGCCTACGGCCCAGAATCATCAGTCCACTATCCGGCCCAAGCGGTCCACTGCCCAATAGCTACTGCCCACTGCCGACGGCTTAGAGCAACCTTCGCTACAGAAAATAAACCGGTGTGAGTTAGCACGGCTATCTAGGAGCTAGAGACCACAGCTGAGAGATCATTCTACGATAACAACTACAAACTTAGTCTGCAGCACCAACCCTCCCAACTGCTAAACAGGCAGTGGTCTAACCCTATCAATTTGAGGGGGCGCTAGTGTGTGTGTCAACCTTTACGAACCGCATCCTCATACCCATTAGCCTACCACTATTACTTCATTCGAACACACCCCCATTCCCGCTCTTTTGAGATGAGACTGCACAGTGATAGCCGCCCCTCTCTTATTCTTCTCAGGACAACCAAGAGGCAACTGAACATTACCGCACGACTTTCTTTTGTCACATTTATGCAGATTATTTGTGTGCCTGTTTGTGTGTTCTGTTGTTCCAAATCTAGCCCATGCCATATATCTGCTTAGCACATGTGTTGTTCAAACTCTCGTGTATGACCACTTCACGTGGCTATCCGTCTGGACTAGCGGTCAAGTCTTGCAGTACATCAAGAAACAATCCAAAGGTGGGCCAGATGGTGAGATTCAAACCATTTAGATCTAGTGTTTGCAGGCTAGCCTGGATTAAAACCATTATCTTATAACAATAACCTTTTATTATTATTTATAACGATACTTGCCTTATAAATTTTGAATAAAGTAAAACAAACATTATAACTATAGAAAACCAAAATATACATTCACACCAGATCTATTTTTAAAATCCTAACTTGACCAGGAATGTCTAAAAAAAACAACTTTTCGCCTGTATGAGATCTCTCCCTTCCTGTCAAAGCTTCAAGAGCGCATCTTGTTAGCGCAAATTCTTTCTCTTCGTGAACGGTATTGTCTCTTGGAAGAATTTCAATCTGCATTTAGGAAGTGCCGTAGCACAGAGACAGCAGTGGTCAAGTTACTAAATGACTTACTTCACAATTCCGACATAGGCCACATAGCAATACTTTCCATTCTGGACATCTCCGCAGCCTTTGATACGCAAATTGGTTGTTACTTGAAAATAGCCCAAATATACCACACGACGGCCGGAGGTGGAGTGGGCGGTGGGAAGGGTTCGAATCCAGAACCATTGAGACGACACTCCAGAGCACGAATAGGCAACCATCAAGTGCTATGCTTTACTCTTTTAGTAATATCAACATAATGTGATCGACTAATTAGGATTATGATTGCACTGAGAATGTTTTTTTTTTTACAAATTGAGATTTTCTATAGCCCTTAACTGCCTTAAGTCTATGTACATAATAATTATAGCTTTTTTATAGCGATACTTTCGTGCTTATAGCATGCTCAGGGCGCTATGGTCCAATCTCATATGTGGACCGATGGGGGAGGGGGTATCTTGGAGAAGGTTTTTCTGTACTGCCAGTAGAAATACAAATCGTTTATTTAGACCCACGATTGCATACAAGCATAATGCATTCAGTTGTATGCATTTCATATGCAAAAAAGTTTGGATCGAATAGTATGGTAATGCCCGGACCGAATTTGATTCCCGGTCCGCCTCTGGATGCCACATAGGGTAAATGATCCGTACGGTATATACTAAACAAACAAAAATAATAAAATTTAGATTGTCAGCTTTAGACAAACGAGACTATCAATCAACGAGCTCTGAAGTGCGTCAAACTTAGTGACTGGTCGTCCAATCAGGTGTGAATACCTTCAAGTATAGAGAGGGAGAAAGAGAGAGCGAGAGAGATGGGAAGGGAAAGGAGGAGTGATTAGGAGTGCTAGCTAGGCGAAAAGGTTAATTATTAGTCGACAGGTCAATGTAAACTAAGTCTTATCTTCAAAACGTACGCTGAAATTAGTCTGGAGAATGTTTTGACTGTTTGAGTCATGTGACAAGAAACATTCAAGGTGTGAAAAAATATGTTCAGAGATTATAATTAGATCAACACACAAGGCGAACTGTGATTTGGTTTGTATACAATACTTACTTAAATAGTCATAATATTTTTTGGCATGATTATACTTGTAATAAAAAAAAATACCATGATAATATAATTTATTTGAAGGATAGACAGGTAGATCTAACATTGATTGGAGGTTTAGTCTTTTATACTTTATATATTAATTAATGTCAGTCTGTGTTCTTTAACAAATACTTTGAAAATACTTATAAAGGAATAAATATGTTTACAAAAAATATGGAATCCTTAAGGTTGATTGGTCGAGGTCCACCAAAAGAAATATTTGGGCCGCAGACAGCAAGGTATGTGTGGGCTCCAACAATACCTACCCTACCCAACATGACAAAAAAAAAAAAAAAGACTTCTATAAATGCTATACAAGAAGGTCGCAGCAGCATAAACCTTCTTTTGGTCCTGTTGCACTCATATCCCCTGTAAAACCCAACAAGAAGCCAAAAGAAAAGAAAGCTATGGCGCTACAATGATAAAGAAACAGTGCACAACAAATGAATGTAAAATTCAGTTGTGTGGAGCACACCATAGATTGTTTCTCCACATAGTAAGATGTCCAACCTAAAGAGATTAATTTCTCTTTTCCACAACCGTGTAATTTCGTTTATATTAAAGATAAAGAAAAAAGTAAATGTCTATAGCTACTGGCCCGACCTTGCAATTAATGTATTATTTTAATGGCCTTAATTTTATTTATTAATTTAAAGGATTTGTAAAAAGGCGAAAAAAGAATAGTAATAATGCGAAAGCTCTCTAAAGTAGTCCAAAGAAAAGTCAGATTTCAGTATTCTTCACTGTGGGAGAGTGCGAAACGAAACCAAACAAATTGTTTTGATTTAGGCTGCTAGATCTAGTTACTGGCTTGTGTACTCATTTTGTAGGCCATGGATTGGGAAGAATGGGTCATTGTTACACTGCGAGAGTAACAATGAAGGCCTATTTGTTGTTCGATGCGGTGAGTTTTTCTAGCCTGTAGGATTACTTTCATTTTTAGTCTTTTTAAATCTTGACGGTTGGGGCTGGGGCTTGTCACCTTGTGTGCATTTTTTAATTTATATTTTTACTCAAGAGTCAGAGTAGTTTATGCTATTCAAACACCTATGTTTTTGTAGTAGATCTATATCTATGTCCTGTCCTATGTCAGTATAAGTATTGTATAGCCTGTAGTCTACTAATTATAGTAATACTATTGGCCAAAAAGTCAAAGTTTTACTTTGACCGCTCATTATTTGATAATGGTTTGACATCTAGAAAAGAAAATGAAGTATCAAAATCTTCTTTAGCTTAACTTTAAACTTGGCTTAAGTTTAAGGAAAATAAGGAGGACTACATATATTTGTACCCCTAACTCTAACCTATATTTGTTATTATATTTAAGGTCAAAGAGTCATGTGTCTTCATTTAATTCAAACAAATTTTGTCACAAATTATTTAACTCCAACCAAAGAGTCATGTGTCTTCATTTAATTCAAACAAATTTTGTCACAAATTATTTAATTCCAACCACCAAAATATATTTCAAACAGTCTCTATATTTTGGCATTAATAAACTCAGATTTTAATTGTATATTAATATTAACTTAATTTTTGTTCTATTGTGTGCAATAAGAAATGTGTCTCTATCTAGAGTCTACTGCCGTACTGGCCACCAGTAATGGTCTTACTTAGACTTAAGAAGTTAATTATTAAGTAGTAACTCATAACTCTATAAAAGGATCTTGACTCTATAATAGATCTTATCTACATCTAGAATAAAACCTATTAATTTAGTTAGTATTATTTATCAATTAGATATAAATTTACCCTAGATTTATGTTCTTGTCTATATAGATAGTTTACTTATATTATAACGTTTAAATAAAGCTGGATACAATCTAGTTATCATGTAGAGTGTAGACAATATATAGATCTAATATAATGTATAATAATATATCAAACTTATCTAGATATTGATAGAGTAACTATGGTAGATCTGACTCTGTATAAAGTAATACATAGATCTAAGTCCTAATTAAATAAGTAGATTCTATAAGTTACATATCTTGAGACATGTAAATCTAGTAATAAATAAGATAGACTATAGAAAATTATAGATGATACTAGACTAGATCTAATCTAGAATTACTGTAGGATATCTCTATGATAAATACATTGGTAGATGTTTCAATAGTAGAAAAGTATAGTAGGTCATTCAATCATTAAGTAATTATGTGATCATGAGGGTGTTGCACACTGGTGGACTGGATAAGTTGTACTTATGACTCATAAAACAAATATGGAAAAGCTCCAGACTTTTGTTAACAGATGCCTACGCTGGATATTAGGAATTAGGTGGCCAGAAAAGATAACTACTATCGATTTGTGGGAGAGAACTAGACAAAAGCCCATAGCCCAAGACATCACAAAACAAAAATGGAGCTGGATAGGACACACCCTGCGAAAACCAGCTACCAATGTTGCAAGGCAGGCACTTGACTGGAACCCACAAGGAAAGAGGAAAGTGGGCAGACCCAAGCAGACCTGGAAGAGGTCACTCATCAGTGAAGCTGGGGGTACTGGAATGACATGGGAGCAGATGAAGAAAGTTGCTCAGAACCGAGTTCGATGGAGAGGTGTGGTTGCGGATTAAGTAAGTAGGTACGACCCAAAGTTCATTGCTTAAGCATCTAAAGTAAGCAGAGATAAAGAATAAGAAATTCATAAGGTGATCAATACAAAATGCTGAAGATCCTCACGGTATTCTTCACCAGATGCTGAAATCCAAAGGTGTAGAGATCCAAAAGGCATTAGACTAAGATGGTTGGAGTCTCGCTATGAAACAAATGTAAGACTAAATTGACTGTAAAAAAAGACTGGCCTAGGCCTAGTATAAACAAACTTCATATGTTACTAGGTTTTCATCGAGAAGCTTGGATGCTAGAATCATTCACATGTGAAGAATGTACATCTTTGTGTGTGGAGGAAGACTTTCAGGATTGGGTGATTACCTTTGTAAAAAAGTATTATCCAAACTACAAACCCTAAGATTAGGATAAAACATTTTTTTATCATTTGACTGTCAGATTTTTTAACAGCCTAGTTAATTCTTAAAAGATTATATCATGAGGGCTACACAAAGGATCCACAGCATTTTTTTATCCAACAATTGATTTGAGATTCCTTGCCATCATGCAAAGTCCTTCCTTCAGGGAAAAGTGCCAGGAAAAGGAAGAAGAGGCAGACGGAGAATGTGAAGGGAAGCAAAAAAAAAAAAAAGAATTGAAAGAGGCTCTATCCAAGGCAATAGACAGAGAGGAATGGAGAAAGAGTTGACAAATCTTAGGTGGTGCCCCAAGGGTTAAACAAACTAGGGATAGGTGAAAGTGAAGTTGACGGTGAACCATGTATAGTCAAGCACATAATTAGCATAATGATTGAATAGTATCTAGGTATCACAGCAAGGTATGAATGTAGTACCAGTACTTTCTTTATACAAAGATCCAACTCTTATTTTTCACCTATTTGTGCATAGTTATATTAGACTTGTGTAGAATAAATAGCCAATACAAACTTTTGTAACTCATTAACATTGCAGGGCCAATTTAAATGTAGATGTACTGTACACCTAACATTAAATTTAAGTTTAATGGTCCAATACTCTTCATTGAAAGCCATACCACCTTATGCTAAACCATCTATTAATACAATGAATGAAAAGTACTTCCTTAGAAATTGTATAGTCATGTTTTGAAGTAGATATTTCATATAAACAGGATGCTTTTTGTTTATTCTATGATCACTAAACTCTAGTAGAATTGAAACTGCTTGTAGCTATAGTCAAGTTTGTATCCAGTATATTTTTATTTTTATAATGGGTTTAGTTGCCTAAGAGTTTAACTGTTTTGACCAAGTGAATGTGATAATTTGTTAACTATAGAACAGAAATGAAAAGTGGGAGGTCACACAAAAAAGTTTTGTTCTTTTGTTCTAAGCTCTATGGTTCACAAAACATCATTGCTGAGCAAACTCTAGTCTAAATGAATGCATGTATCTTTCAAAGGATACAATGCTAACATACAGAAAGCTTGTTTTTTTTTTTGATAGCTGTTGCCATCATTGGTGAGCAATCCACTCAAGCCCTATTCAAAGGCTTCCTGATAGGTTGACTCACTGTAAAACCACCATCATAAGTACAAAAGAATAAACTTCCTGTCACATTCAATAAGTAAGATGTATAAGAAAGGCTTTGTGAGGTTCCCAGAATTCAAGCGAGTGAATTGACCCTTAACTAGTACACTTTTTGGGAAATGAAATCAAAACAAGGGGAAAAAAAATTGTAAAATATTTTGAGAAAAGAAAAAGGAAAGGGCTTATTTAAGGGGAAGAACTCCACATTTACAACCTTATATCTCAATAATGGGTAATTTCTTTCCTTTCCCTTTTTCAATATCAAACAAAATAATTAATTACCAAATTTACAAAGCCATTAATTTTTTTTTTATTCATGCTTTGTTAGGTACAATAAATAATTCTTTAAAATTTCAACTTGATCCGAGAGTGAGTGTGAGATAAATAACCCCACATAGTTAGCCATATCTGTAAATACTGAAGGATTTATTTCCCTTGTCTGTGAAAAAACAAAATAATTAATTACCTGTAATTCATTAACTAATTGGTTATTTTTTCATTATTATTTATTATTATTTCAACTTGATCTGAGAATAGGTGTGGGAGAAATAGCATTTTTTTAACTTTTCTGCCAGACAGTGTGAATTGATATAAAGTTCCCCTTTCAGACCATGCATTCTATGGGGCAGATGATGTTTCTGTGGCCTCTGGTTAACAAGGGTATCATGTAGCCAGTACAATGACCAACCGCCTTTACTTTACCCCAACTTGCAGGCTCCCTAAAGTTTCTGAAATTAAAAATCCCAGTCTTCACCAGGATTTGAGCCCAGCCCCTCTGGTTCAGAACCCAAGCATGTTATCACTTATCCACTGTTTCTCGGAGTTATTATAAGCTTTGCCAAAAAACAAAAAGAGTTCTAAGAGCTAATTATCCACATTTGAATTCATCCTCAAAGTGGTTGTTTAAATCCAATACTTTGTATCATCCACACTTCAGATATCTGTGACAGCTTGTGAATGACGTCAAGGAAGTGACCTGCTAGTTCAAGTTGAATGAGATCTTCTTTCTTAGAAGTAGGTCTTGCATTGAATCAGTGAAAATACATGACCAAAATACTACCAACAGGGACTGAAGGAAAGTGCTGCTGTATCAAATTTTAAGTAAAATCAGAGTGGGTCAGCATTGAATAATTTAACAACAGAGACTCTTGCTAAAGCCTTAATCTAAGAACAATGTCTTGCAGAACTGGAGATGTAACATTCAGTCTTGTGCTGGTATATATATGGCTGGTAAGGAAATGTGTTTTTTAAATATTTTATTTAGCTTTTTATGTAAAGAATAATACTTTTGTTCTATGTCTATATCTACTTAGGCCTACTTGTTGGGACCTAATTTTGTTTTTTATTGTACACTCTATCATTTAAGATGATATCGCTTGTAAACAATCCAACTAGAATGTATAATTGTGGCCCTTGATTTGAACATTGTGTGGGCGATGCTCGAAAGTACTTGTCTCTAATCTCTAAATCTTTTAATACTGGGATGCCCAACCTAATTCGATCTGCGAATTTCCCAACCAGGTCGCGGGCCACAATACCGAAAAGATATCAAAATCTTAATAAAACTGACTTAAAAACTATAAGAGCCCCGTGGATCTAGTACTTACATTAAATATTGGGCATCACTGTTTTAATACATTGAACTATCCAATTGATCACCCACTTTTCAAGGTATTCTGGAAACATAGGCTACTTTTAAGCGCTAAGAGATGCTAAACTTAATGTAGGCCCTAATACCTAAGATACATATGGCAGGTGACTCCAGAGCTCACGTAGGTCCTATCCTCAAAAGATTTATCTTATACACTTGGGTGGTTAGTGGTTAATTATGTCTTGGTATTTTCAGATGATAAATTTGATGACTCAAAGTTCAAATCATGCCGGAAATTTTTTTCAGTGAAGAACAATATTCCTCTTTCTAAAATAATAATAATAAGGTTTGTCTTGAGTCTGAAGATTAATCAGGAATGCAGCTATTTCCCGTGGCTACGCAGCTCCAGCTCTAACCATTGTCCGCCGGTGGTCGATTTTGATTTTCTTTTCGCCGTCTACGTCTATCCTCGGCAGCGGAATTTCTTTTGGTCTCACGTGTGTATCCAGCGGCCTTTGTAAGTGACCTCCAGCTGTCTTGTTCTGAAGTATCTACATTTTAGTGCGATGTCGTTTAAGCAGTTCTTTAAAAAAAAAAGACAAAACATTCATTATTAAGTCACTTGCCAGGACGTTGATGGGTCGGAAATCACGTTGGCTGTGTTTATAAATTATACAAACAATTATGAAGACATCATAGACAGATGCTGATGGGGGCAGTATAATATCCGATATATGCTCCTTTTTTTTCCTGGCATGTTTGATGAATTCTATTCTTCAGCAGCGCTCAGCCAGCTTGCATGGCCACAGTGGCGATGCAAATATTTCAATCTGTATACAAGATCATTGCCTGACAGCTATTGTGTACCGCAGCCTCGCTTAACAAGATCTTAATGTTAACTCAAGTGGCTGAAGAGTAGACGTCAGTATGTTCACGCTCATCTACTAGGATTAGTCAGATTCAGTGGTCCTCAAACTAACCAATGACCGTTAGATAAATAACAAATAAAAAAAAAAAGTAAAGTTTCCCTTTCAGACCTTGCGATCTATAGGGCAGATGATGTTTGTGTTATCTTTTTCTTTGGCCAACGGTTAACACCGTTAGATAAATACCTGATGATAAATATGCGTGGGTATTCTTTTTTTTTTTGGCTTCTACTAAAATTTTCGTCGTTTTGACATTATTACAGAGCCCCTTAGTTCCAACGTGGTGTGTACCGTGACCACTGGCGGTATAGAAGTCACACAATTTGTATACGAATTTATTACTTATGTTAATAATATATACTAATTATTTCTATTTCAAACTTTTTTTAGATTATTTCGCCCCCCCTCTAGTATGTTGGCCGATTAGGTGGGGTCGGGAGGGGGCGATAGCATCAATCCGCCCCCCCCCCCAACCATAAACTTTTGAGTAGGGGGGGGCGGTCCAATTTATTTGTAGAAATCACAGCTTGCCAAAAGAATCAATTAAATATCTATATGATTAAAACTTGTTATTGATATTTTAACCGATCTTTATATTATGTCGTTCCCCTGTTGTCCGATTGGTGTGTGTGTGGGGGGGCAAAACCTCTACTGCCCTTCCCACCTAAACCCTTTGAGTGGGGGGGGGGCGGTCCTACTTTTATGGAGAAATCATAGTTTGTGAGCAAGATTAGTTGCATTGATATAAAAATTTGATATTATGTCGCTCTCCTTCGGGTATCTTGGCCGATACGGTGGGGTAAGGGGGGGGGGCGATTGCATGTACTGCCCTCCCCGCTCTAGCCCTATGAGTGGGGGGGGGCGGTCATATTTTTATGGAGGAATCATAGTTTGTGAACAAAAATAGTTGAATTTCTATATAATTGATATGTGAAACCATTTGTACATTATGTCGCACCACACTCTAATCTCAAATTTTATGATTAGTAAATATGAAAGGAAAAAGGTGGAAGGGGCGATACATGCCATCTCCTTTCCCTCATCGGACGAAGCAATAATTTTTCTTTTTGTATTACAGTTAAGTAATTACAAAATGTAAAAAAAAATCAGCCACTAATATAATTTATATATGCTATAAATTAAATTCTCGTATCGAGTGGCCCCACCCTTATTCTTTAATGCCAAATGCAATCATTAGCAGAAATTATAAAAAGGAGCGAGGATAAATCGTTTTCATTCTACCGCCCCTCCCATTTCCAGACAGAGTTTATAATATGTAATTTCACATGAATTTATCATAATTATTTTAAGAAAGACTTTGCTTTGGAAAAATTAGAATTCTAACAAAAATTTTCAATATAAGAGTCACGATTGAGATGAGTAGCCTTTTTTCCAACCTCAACTCAATCTAATATTTTTCTAGTTAAATTTGGGACTATAACTCACAATTTATGCTTGAATTTTATTGAATATTATTTATCGAATTTTTTTTCCGGCGGCGATCCTCAAAGCCTTAATCTAAATATGTGGGGTGTCTGATCTTTTCAAGGAACAAATCGGTTTTATTTGCAATGTATTAAGGGCGTATACATTCAAATTAGAATATTTTTCAATTACAATATTATTCAAAAGCTCCTTTTTTAATAGGGTGAATAATGAGCTTTAGGTAAGGAGAATGCGTTTCTTCAGTGAAGAATGCAAGAAAATGCTTTTAGCTTCGGGGCTTCGCCCCGAAAATCACTGATGAATAGTGAGCTGTAGTTGTCAGGAGCAGGCGTTTCTGCAGTGAAAAATGCAAGAAAACGCTTTTTGGCGTCGGGGCTTCGCCCCGAACTCCAATGATTAATAATGAGCTGTAGATGTCAGGAGAATGCGTTTCTTCAGTGAAGAATGCATGAAAACGCTTTATGCGTCGAAACTCACTGATGAATAGTGAGCTGTAGATGTCAGGAGCAGGCGTTTCTGCAGTGAAAAATGCAAGAAAACGCTTTTTGGCGTCGGGGCTTCGCCCCGAACTCCACTGATTAATAATGAGCTGTAGATGTCAGGAGAATGCTTTTCTTCAGTGAAGAATGCATGAAAACGCTTTATGCGTCGGGGCTACGCCCCGAAACTCACAGATGAATAGTGAGCTGTAGATGTCAGGAGCAGGGGTTTCTGCAGTGAAAAATGCAAGAAAACGCTTTTTGGCGTCGGGGCTTCGCCCCGAACTCCACTGATGGATAAAGAGCTGTAGATGTCAGGAGAATGCGTTTCTGCAGTGAAGAATGCATGAAAATACTGAGAAATACTGCTTATTTATTGTTATATATATATATATATATATATATATATATATATATATATATATATATATATATATATATATATATATATATATATATATATATATCTGTGTGTGTGTGTGTGTGTGCTGTACACACGTTTATGTATAGGTTTAGGGTTTACTGGGGGTTAGGGTTTGGAAAAAAATCGCCCCCCCCCCCCCCACTCCAAAGTTCTGGATCCGCTAGTGACCGTGACAGTGCGCGCTGTTCTTACATTTTAAAACCAACTTACCAAAAGCCTTAACTCTTTCTCTGCGTAATTATTTTTCCAAGTTTTGATAGAATTCTTCATTTTGCTCATTACTATTTCACTCCCCTGTTATGATAAAGCTTCAATAACGTTATCGTTTGTTATCAGAAAATGTTTGGTATAGAATTAAAGGGGAATACAGGCTCTTTTTATATATCACAAATTAAAGTTTATGAAATTAAACAATAATTTAATTTAATGAGGTCAAATCAACGATGGTATCGTAAATTAGGAGAGAAAGAGTTAATGCATCAAATAACAGATCGGTCCATGCCTTCTCATTGTTTGTTTCGTTGTTTGTTTTCCCCTGACGACTTAGTGGGCTTCATGCTATACAGTTGTACTATCGTGCTGAGTTAAAGCCTGAGTGTAGGCCTGAACCGTTCCAGCTTCCCTGACCAGTTTTGTTATTGAGATCTTCCTGTTTCGTCAAAGTCTGAACGTATAAGCGTGAGAAAACTCGTTGTTCTCCTTAGCCTGGTATCGAGATTTCATTATAGCATTAATTCTTATAGTTTTCAGAGTCGCAAAACAAGTTCGGAAGCTACCAGTGATAATTACAATGATAGTTATTATCTTGACCTATCCCTTAGTCGTTGGACCGTTGGGGAACCACACAAGATATGTTGACTATCTTTCTCCATTCCTCTCTGTCTTTTGACTTGGATAGAATCACTTATGAATGACAGGCCCGTCCATTTATTCACGTTGCCTTTCCGTCGCTTTTTCTGTCTGCCTCTCTTCTTTTTCTTAGTACTGTTCCCTGAAGGAAGGTCTTTGCGAGTCCTGAAGACCTTGTGATATGAAATAAAGGATAGCTTTAATAGGGGGAAAAATGAAGTTCCCTTTTCAGATTTTGCAATCTATTGGACAGATAAACGTTTTTGTTTGACTTCTAACAAACAAGTTACTGTTTTATTTCGAAAACTATATATCTGCATTGAATCCAAACACTGATGGCTGCGAAACCTCAAAGTTAAAGCGTTTGAGAAACCAGTTTTTTTTTTTTTTCATCTCAAATGTGAAGTCTCACCGCAGTCAAGTGCTCCACTTGTAGGTTTTCTTTAATGTCTCTTGAGTTTTTTTCTTGACATATTGCTGTTAGAAGAGGTTTATCTTAGAGCGTGGTAAATTTTCAACTATAAGTATGGTACATTAAGATATAAAGTAGTGTAACTTCAAGTTTACAATAGTTTTCAAGTGAACTAAACACTTCTGAATGTAAAACCATAGAGTCGTGTATCATGTGTATACATGAACAATTCTCACTGCGCCCTTTTCGTTAACTCTTTCTCTCCCAATCGACAATAGCATCGTTGATTTTGACCTCATTAAATTAATGTTTAATTATTTAAACTTGACTTTGAATTATATAAAAAGAGCATGCATTTCCCTTTAATTCTATACCAAATGCAACATCTTCTGATAACAAACCACAAAGCTATTGAAGCCCCATCATAACAAGGGGAGTGAAATAGTAATGAGCGAAATGAAGAATTCCGTCAAACGTGGAAAAATAATTGCGGAGAGAAAGAGTTTTAAGCATTTATGTTATGTTTATGCTGGCTTCGAATTTTGTTTCGTTTAAATTTCCTTGTGAATTCACTTTTTTTAGTGTTGTGATGATTGGTGGAATTAGTTTCACATATTTCAAGTCTTTTGTTTTTGACCCAAGCTTAGACTGTCTGGTCCACATGTTGTGCACGTGGTTTCTCTCACGTCCCATTCTCGGATCAAGTAGAAGATGGGTTCAATTATTTATTGTCGATGACAATACATGAATCAATAAATAATTAGCTAATATAGCGAATCAATTAGGCATGATTAATTAATTCCCTTTTATATGGAAAATGTACTTAATTCTAAAACAGTAGGCTACTGTAGATGACTAGGGCGTCTGATAAAAATTTGGCTTATAAAACCTTCAATTTCTAAAAGTACTTGAATAGTTAAGAAGCCAAACACGTTGGCCTCTCATCTTAGAGGCTCGAGTTAGAATTCTGACTTGAGCAGACCTCTTTGTTTTGTTTTTGAAGTTGCAGCACGGAAACCTTCACCCTCTCTCTCTCTCTCTCTCTCTCTCTCTCTCTCTCTCTCTCTCTCTCAGTTTGTTTTAACCAGATTGCAGTCTGAATATACTTTGAACACTTAAACTACCTTCAGTTTTAAGTGGACCGTTCGAATGGTGAAAGCTACAAAAGTGAAGTCCAAAGTCACTAATACACAGATTCTTTCTCTCTCGGGTACACACACACACACACATATATATATAGATATGTCGATATACTTTAGCAAGTGTCATTTTAAAGTTTTAACTACTTGACGGATGTAGTCTCCCCCCCTCTCCCCAAACAACTGTTGTGAACTAGTTAGTCATACCTCGCTCGATGAGGAAGTTAGTCAGCGTATACATGGGTGTAAAAATATTGACTTTGTCCAATATATTAACAATGTTAGTAAGTTTAACCTTCCCTAAAAAAAAAAAAAACACAGACACACACATTAGCATCAATACATTGTTAAGTAAGACGCTCAACAACTGAGCTACGACTATCAAATCTCTCACAATTGAACTCCATTTTAAAAGCACTCAACGCTAGACATGACATGAACACGCATGGCATTGGTGAGACTCATATTACAGCGAAAGACAGTATAAAGTTTTTTTAAGCCCAGGCGTGGACAAACATATGACAATGATTATTTCTTTGTAAAGTGACACTTTATAATGGAAAGGTTTTGCTTGAGTGACTATAATCATGTGAGACTTTCTAATATAGAATCTAATTTTATGTCTTTTCAACTGCTACGTAGTTTAGTATAGGATATTTGGTCTGAACATTTTTTTTTATCCTGTTCCATTTGCTACGGAGCTTATATCAACTCACTCTGTCTGTCTTGTTTGTGTGTGTGTCTGTCTGGCCAAAAGTTTGTACACGTTATTTCTCCGACACACCATCTCGGATCAAGCTGAAATTAGGCACTATTATTTCTTTTACCTTACAACACAAGAATCAATAAAAAAAAAACTTCATTTAGTTAATTTACTATTGGTAATAAATTAATTTGTTTGGTATCTTATACAAGGGAAAGAAATAGTACTGAAGTGGTGGTATAAGCTGAATTAATCCTCTTTATATTAGGCTCCGTCTGAGGCTTAGTAAACACAAACATGAAATAGAAACAATAGATAACTTTACAATCTTTCATGTCCATAGACTACGCTAGCAGAGTGGTTACCGCCTTGGCTTGAGAAGCATAAGAGGGCTGTAGTCCATAACTTCGAATTCAGGTCGTTCCGTTTTTAAGCGCCCCCCGAAAGGGGAAAAGATGCTATTAGTTTTGTGTGAAATGTCTGTCCGTCCGTCCCGTTTAGATCTCGTAAACTAGAAAAGATAGTGAAAATTCGACATCATAATATTTTAGTCAATTCAAAGTTCTGAAGCAACGGCTACTTTTTTCTTTTCTAAAAGCGAAAAAATAATTTTTAAATCAATTATGCAAGCAGTTTTTTCATAAAAATACACTCCTGTTACAACTATTCACTATTAATATTAACAAACAAGGGAGGCTTTTTAGTAGGGGAGATGACCATTTACCATATTTTTAACACATTTATGCAAATAGTTGTAGTCTTTTTGTTAATTTTTTTTTTTTTTATATTTGTATTGCTACGTTATGTAAGTTCCGTCCTACTAACTACTACATTTACAAAAAAATTATGTTTACTTTTTTTTTAAGAGAAAAAAATCTATTTAGTATGTATATAAGTTGGACATAATTTAAAACAACAATTAATAAGGTTTTAATATTATCGCGTGAACTGGTGTGCTACATCGCCACCATGGAACAATAAACCAAAGGAATTTTTTTTTTGTCTAACTAAAATTTTTTTTTTTTTTTTTTTGAGGATTTGAATAAGAGATGGACCCTTTACAAAACAATTATTCATCATAAAACATCAGTTAGACCAGGTTCGCATTTAACCTTTTCACATTCACTTTCACCTATCCTTTGGTTTGCTGGACCGCTGGGGCATCACACAAGATCTGTCAACCTTCTTTATCCATTCTTCTTTGTCTTTTTTCTTTGATAGAATTTAATTCTGATGTTCTTTTATAAAAATATTGATACCTGCCTTTTTTAATACATTTAAGAAGCGATCACCCCGTTCTTTCTCCACCTTTCCAACAGGTCCAGACAAGTGATAGGTTTATAGCGCATTTAGAACGCTAAAAGCATGACGTTGCACTAAATAAAAACAATTGGTATAAAAAAAATAGTTCTAATTGCACAGATTTATTATTGTTAGTCTAGATCTATTACAAAGTTAATGACATGACTGATCCAAACTTATTGATACACATTAATATAAACCTTATTATAATATATTTTTTAAAATTATTTTTATTTTGTATTTTGCTTGTTGTATTGTTGGTGTTTAAAGGATCTTATAAAAGTACGGATGTAGGCCTATACTTACAATAGGGTTAAGTCAACTCTTGAAATACTGACATGATGCGACCGGCGTGACGTAGCTCGACAGACGGAAGTGCAGAGTAAGCGAATGAATTAAGTTTTAAGTACATTGAACATAGATTAGTTTGCCTTATTCAAAACTTGAGCTGCTCTCTCCACTAGGGCTTAGTGTTCTTAAAGAGTGTGACAGAGTACTCGTGGACCCTTGAGAGAAAGGGTTCATTCTAGTGGAATTAGAAAGGCTGTATTTTCGTTCATCATTAATGAGTGAGAACGACTTCACGAATAGCGCAGGTGAACCCAGTCTAACAAAGGCTATATTTTGTTGTTTGTTTGTTTTTTTGCTGCCCATTACCAAGAGAAGTGTGTAAAGTTCCCCTTTCAGATCCAGCTATCTATTGGTGCAGAAGATGTAATGCTCATCTGTTTCTGTGGCCCTCTGTTAGCGAGGGTGTCATGTGGCCCAGGACTATGCCCTTTACTTTTTCCTCAACTAAAGACAGGTACACAGTAGAACTGAGTGGACTCAGAAGTTCCCCTAAAAAAATGGCGAAGTTACATAATTCAGTCCTTCCCAGGATTTGAACCTGGAACCTCCCGATTCGCATGTCAAGCGCTTTACCGCTCAGTCTCCACCCCTCCTACCAAGACTAATAGGAGACCTTTATATTTTTAAATTCGTGTGTTTTCTAGTTCTATAGACCTTAACTTTTTTTTTGTTTTTCCGAAGTATGCATACGCTATTGTATAAAAAAAAGATACCTTAATTTTGATTATCTTTGGTAAACATATTTTTTGTAATGATCATTTCCAGTTCAAATTTGAAAGGGAAAATAAATGCTGAAATAATCGTGGATTTTAGGCTAAATCCTAAAACTTGTAATTAATTTTTTTTGCCTTTCCTGTTCAATAGAACCAATGTTCAGTAAAACTAGTGTGTTGGAACCACTGGTCGGTAGAACCAATCTTCAATGCATGTATATTAATACATTTAGTTAATCCTATGCTCAAGCTTAAATCTTCATTAAAATCAACCAACAGATATTGATGAAACCAATGTTCATTAGCGCCAATGTTCGGTAGAACCAATTGCCAGTTTAAATCTTCAGTAAAACCCACTATCAATGAAACGAATTCTTAACAGAGCCTGTGCTCAGTAAGACCAAAAACTGCTTCTAATTAAATAGCTTCCTGTTAGTTAATATTATTGGATCATTAGCTTACTGGCTGGCCATTAAATCTATTATTTGTTTTCTGCAATAAGATAAGATAAGAAATAAGATACTTTTTATTGGTCAAATCAAAGGGAAATTCAGACTACAATTGACCACCTCAGCGTAACTACTGTAAAAACACATTGATCTGTTCCTCTTTAAAATGTCATTTTTAGCGAGTACGTTAAAAAAAGAGAACATTTTCCTTTCTTTTATTATAAGCATTGCCTAATATACATATTGAACAGATCATACATCCGCCCCACCTTCACTAAGACAAATTATACGCCTATTGATGGCAGAAAAAAAAAGCCAAATTTTATTTCCCGAGAGAGCACTGTAGACTATTCGAGAACCACTAGACCGGGGCTACTAGGCAGAGATTGATGAAGGGAGATAATTTTGGATCGTTTCGCCAGTTGTCGTTCTTGTCACACCGTTCGGTACTGCACTGGTTTACCTTGAACGTGTAATATTTGCACCTAAGGGTCAGTTAGGAATTCAATGTCGGATCTCTGCCCTCGCTTCCATACCAAGGAGGGAATAAAATAGGCCTTAACAGGGGCGTTGTCCATTCCGTAATAAATAAAAAGTTCCTCCTCACAACCTATATCCCTGCCTCCGTTACTCACATCTCTTAATGTATCAGGAAGCATCCAACAATACCTTAACCCTTTAGTAATTCATAACGCGTCCATTGTGACCTTTGACCCTTCCACTATTAAAACACCGGCTTCTGCAGTTGAATGCTGTTGTCTGTTGCGATCAACATTGTTGCTTAAGAAAAAAGAAGACTCCACATGCTTTAGAAACCCATGGAAACATTTCGAGAAAATATCTCAACATGCAAGTTTTGTTGACTTTGAAAAGTGCTCGTCTAACTTTTGTTGAAACTTCTAAAACCTCTCTCTCTCTCTCTGTCTCTGTTTCTTTATTGCTTTCTGTCTTTTTTTGTGTGTGTCTTCTTTTCTTTGCTTTCCCTAGCTGTCTTTCTATTTCTCTCTCTCACTCTCTTTCACTTTCTGTTTCTTCTTCACTATTTTTCTTTCTTTGGTTTCTATGTTTCTCTTTCTTATCACTCTCTCTTCCTCCCGCTTTTCCTTTTTCTCCATCTCGTTATCTCTTTTTCTCTTACTTTCTTTCTCTCCCTACTTCTCTTACTCTCACTCTCTCTGTGTTCTCGAAGCTCTTTGTACCCTCTCACTTCACTGATGTGTCTGAGGAATTTGAGATGACAACGGAACAACGCTATTGTAAATGTCTTTGTCTTCAAGAATTTCTCTTCGCCGTCACCTGTCTCTGAGTCTGTTGGATCGTTAGGGCACCACGCAAGATTAGTCTCTCTCTCTCCATTCCTGTCTTTTGCCTTGGATAGAACCTCTTTCAATGGCAGGCCCGTCCATTCTTTTATGTTGTCTTCCAATCACTTTCTCTGTCTGCCTCTTCTTCTTTTTCCTGGTACTGTTCCTTGAAGGAAGGTCTTTGCGAGACCCGAAGATCCTAGAATATGGCTTTAGAGTTTTAGTTTGCGTTTTTTTTTTTACAATAGTTTGCAAGTCATCGTGGGGTAGTAACCCTGTCTCTAATCTTTTCGTTTGTGATGCGGTCTTTACCTTCTCTAATGAAAGACCAATCATACATGAAACATAGACCAATCATACATGAAACATAGACCATTCATACATGAAACATAGACCATTCAAACATGAAACATAGACCAATCATACATGAAACATAGACCATTCATACATGAAACATAGACCATTCATACATGAAACATAGACCATTCATACATGAAACATAGACCAATCATACATGAAACATAGACCATTCATACATGAAAGATAGACCAATCATACATGAAACATAGACCAATCATACATGAAACATAGACCAATCATAATATTTGGCAGTTTCAACGACATGAACACGCTACATTTGTCAATTCCTAAAGAGTTTTATTTGTGGACAGGAGGCTGTGATTATCATTACATTTAGTAATCATGCGTCAATAGAGAATAAAGTAGACTATCATATTTAAACACGCCTCTCCATTTGTCGTCATAATGTTCAGGCATGCGCACTAGCCGTGTTGATCAACACGCTGTTTTAAGTCGTTCAACTAGGGCCAGGTAATCAGAGACATTTTATCGAATTTACTAATTAATCGAGATAATGTCTGGTGTTGCCCGTGGGGGGGCTTCGCGTAAGGTGATGACGGGAAAGGGTGGAGAGGCTTCGGTGGGTGTCAAATGGGCGAAGCCCCTCAGCCATCGATCTATCAATTCACTTGCCACCACTCCCAGGTACTGTCCGTCCAGTCGTACATTTCGCCCCCTTCCCATCCTGTTGGTTGGTCAGGTTTGTTGACTAAAATCCCTTCAGGTAATGATCAAAACATGCCATACCTTTTGACGACAGTTTGAAAAAACAACAAAACAAAAAAAAAACCACTTCCTGAAGGAAACGATGAGGTTTCTCTTCCCCGCCCCGCTTCTCTCCCCCTTCTTTTTTTGTCTATTTTTCTTTGAACTATGAATAAAGCTTTGTCGTCAGGTGGCGCTGCACGCGCGTAAATGTGTTGGTCTGTGTTACAATTGCGGATGCAGACGACAAGAACAACAACTTCATTCACTTGACCTTCTCTTTGGTTTGTATACGTTCACAAGAGTATGTCTGAACTATATATATATGTATATATATGTATGTGTGTGAGTGTGTGAATACGAATAATCAAGAAAGACATGACTAATACAAACATAGCGAGCTGTGCTATCAGCTTTTCAAACATCCGTACGTTTTTTCCCTCTCACACCTTATGCCAGGTACATGACAGCGTTATGGGAGCCCATGACCTTTTGCTGCAGACAGTTTGTTTAGTGTGTCCTAACCAATTGTTTTGCTAAACTATACGTTCTGTTTTTGTTAGAGCGACTTCAAAGTCAAACTGTTGCAAGCAAAATGCTTTAAAACAAACAAAGCTATCTATTATTATTATTATAGCTTTTATATAGCGCTACTTTCATGCTTACAGCATGCTCAGAGCGCTTTGATCCAATCTCATTTGAGGACCAGTGGGGGGGGGGGGGGGGAGGGGGTATCTAGGAGTTGGTTTTCCGTGCTGCGTTTAGGCGCTCAGTAAACACAACTTTGCCCGAGTCGGGTGTCGAACCTCGAGCCCCTTCTAGGTAGCCAAGACAAGCCAAGTTCAAGCGCACTTAGTCTCTCGACCACGTTTCCCACTATAGGAAATAACTCCGCATTTACAACTAAATCTCTCAATCATGTAGAAGTTATTACCTTTATATCTAACTAAATAATAAATAGCCAATAATTAATTGACTAATTGTGTTTTTTATCTTCTTTAAATTGATTTTATGTTTTGTTTGTTACAATAAATATTTTTGTTTTTAAAGTTTCGACTTGATCCCATACATTTTCCTTGTTGGTATCAAACAAAATAATTACCTGTAATTAACTGAATGATTGGCATTTTTTAATGTTGATTTATTTCCGTCAATGCCAGTGAATAATTGTACAAATTTTCAACTTGATCTGATAATGGGTGTGGCAGAAATAAAGTGTGCAAACGTTTTTACAAGACAGAAAGACAGATATACAGAGAGAGAGAGCTGATATAAGCTTTGTAAATAATGGAGCTTTGTTACGAGGGCTTTCGTATGGTCACGTTAGGCTCCGTGCATAGTATATGCATGTTTCAAAGTCTTCATATTTCTAATTCTTTTTAGTTTATATTTCTCAAATTTATTTCACATTCAAACTTACGTTTATTGTTGTCATACCAAAAAAAAAAGGGGGGGGGGAGGGGAAGGAGCTTACATTTCAGAAAAGGGACTTATCTCTGTCACTCCCAACTGACGATATCAACATTGATTTGACCCGATGCAATTAAATTAATTTTTGTTTATATAAACTTTAATTTGTGTTATATAAAAAGAGTATACCTTATATAACATTTTCTGATTACATACCAAAAAGTTATTGACATTTAATCATAACAGGGTAGTGAAACACAAATGAGCAAAAGGAATGAAATTCTAATTTAAAAGTTCTTTTGTTCCTAATAGTATTTTTTAAAAATCCATAGCACAAGCGTTCCTTCTCAATAGAAAATAGCATGTCCTGTATCAATAAATTACCGTTCCATAAGAAAACGACAGCTCTTGAACGACACAGGGCAGGTCTTTTCCCCCTTGGTCATCTTGTCTAAACGTAGAGTAGCCCTTTCAGACCTTGCCATCTGCGCATGATGTGAACATCTGTTTCTACGACGGTCAACGAGGATGCTGTATTGCCAATACAAATACCAACTCCACGTCTTTCTTTAACTTACGCCAGGCACTAACCTAAACAAAACCACGAAGTAAAGAATCCAGTTTACACCAAGATTCAAACCTGAAATCTGTTCAAAAGCCAATCGCTTTACCACTCGCCGCTGGTCACCTTGTCTATGTACTAGGAAATGTCTGACCCTGGCTATGAAGAGCTTCTCTTTGTCTTATAGGCCCTCCCCACCTGTTGTGCAAAAACTCATTAATCTTGCAGAATGTACGTTTCTGCTAAAAATAATATAAAAAACAAACAAGCAATACTACTTAAAAGAATCAGGAAAACACAAAGATAAAGGTATGTTTATGGTAATTCTTAGTACATATAACTGGAAATAATCGTAAAAGTACTCTCTCTTTCCTAATATCATTAGAAGACTAACGGGTAGCATTAATCAGCCAGGAAAGCAATGACTAAGTAGAGTTTATAGGTATGTGTAGGACGCAATGATCTTTATTGAAGCCGAATATGGCCGGATATTCGGCCGGAGTTACTGTCCGGTGCATCCCTAATTACGAAGGACCATCTTGTGGTTACATCAGAATCTCACGCACATACATTCAGTAATAATAATGAAAATAAAAATGTTTTTGAAGCTTAGTGGCTAAACAAGTAGGATGGTAGCTATTAGAGATGAACCATGGGAAAGCAGAATTTTTGAGAGAATACGTTTTGTTTTTCAACAACAAAAAAATGTCCATATCTCTATAAGCTTTTCATGCATTTGTTTATTTGAAGTTTATGCCACGATCAGTCTGATAGCATTATTTTGTTTCACTTGAACAATATTGTTTAAATCAGATTGTGGCAGTCGCGCTGTTCACGTGCTCAACACATCACAGCGTACATTCAAGTCATGACACTGTAGCGCTCAACTGACATGTGCAGTGACTCATTCGATACTTGGCGTGAGGAGACACAAGTGTATAAATGAATCAATCCAAAGGTTTAACTTGATTGACAGGTCACATGATCATCTGAACGGATACGAAATTTTGGATAGATAACTAGGCCTTGACCTTGATGTTGCGTTTTTGTTGTTTCTGAACGTCACTTGTCTATTTTTCTATTACTGCTGGGCATCTCAGTGTTGGAGGCAAGAGCTGGCAAGTTTGTTTTGTTTTTAAATAACGGACGTAGAAACCAAACTGAACTACTGACCAGAATTTCACAGCCCACTAGAGCACTTGGAAAGCTCAAAACGGTTTGGAAAACGAAGGGATAGCCCCTCGACACTAAAATCAGACTGATGAGCTCCTTGTATGCTTGGGAATCTTGGGCGCTAACTGCAGATCTTGAGAAGATGACCCAAGCAATGGAATTGAGATGAGATTATATAGAAGTGATCCTAGGTATCACACACAAAGAATGCATCGTAAACGATGAAATATGGAACAAGATCATAATGGTACTTGGGCCCTTCGATGACCTGTTGACCGGTGTAAAAAAAAAATGGATTGTTAGTTGGAGATTCATTGTCAAATTAGAGCTTTCATGTTTTATCGCCAATCTGAACTAACTCCGCGCAACGGTGTTTGTACTGGCCACATGAAACCCTCGTCAAGCGTCAGTCATGGAAACAAAACAGTTGCATCATCTGCCCTGTAGATTGCAAGGTCTGGGAGTCTGAGGTACTTACTTCCACTGGTGTGTGTGTGCAGGAGTTATCTATTAATGGTGTTTGTATGTCTGGTAGCCACTAAAAGTTGGAGCAACACTAGTGTATCGCCGTACCATCACTCACTATCAGCAATTTATTAAAATGTCCTATTTGTGTGCAAGCAGTACTCCCCCCCCTCCTCCTTTACACCCCTCGGTGGTAAACGCTAGGTAAAGAGAATTAGTTGTCCTGTTGACACAGTGCACAGACAAGCAGAACGATAACTTTTACAATGGTCTGCCGGCAAGGGCAAACAACTCGCACGTGCCACTCGCACGAAAAGTAAACTTTAATAGCGTGTGTTGCGTCACCATGGTGATGGCGAGTAGATTGCTGTAGTGTTTACGTCACTACAAGTCGCTTCGTCATTGTGTCAGCGACGTACAAAGTCGTGACTCACTCGACTGTATCCTGTTTCGTCCTTCTCCTGTGTTTTATTCTGAATTGCTGCCAATTAGTGCTACCTCGTACTCATATCCATAACCCTACTAAGAAAACAAAAAGTATGAAACAATTATTTGTATTTCATAATGAGGCTAGTGCATTGGTGCCAAACAATTTTTGGTTTGGAAGGGACTTGCACATTTACGAAGCCTGTGCCTCTGGCCGCATTTGCATCAACAATTCGTCCAGTTCAACTTTTCCTTCTTTGGCATCGTCATGCATTGTAGGCTAAGTATCAAGGGGAAGTATTGCACTGCGTAACAGTTACAGTCCGTAGTTTCGGACATGATTCACTTCACCTTTACCTATGTTAAACCGCTGAGGAACCACATATGATCTGTCGACCGTCTTTCTCCACTCCGCTCAGTCTTTTGCCTTGAATAGAATCTCTTTCAATGATATCACTGACTTTTATTAAACGATACGGAAAAGCAGCAACAAAGTGTAAGGTTTAGAAGTAGGCCTATTACTCTTGTTTAAACTGGTTAGGCCCTATTTAAGTAAAAAAAAAAAAAAAAGATGGGCAGTTTTATACAAAAAGAAGTAGGTAGGTAAGGAGACACGGGTCATCAGATTTGGGAATCGGTTACGTTATTGATGTCGCGTTTATATATAACTGACTTGATACTAAGTTTTCTGTCCTTATGTTTAGGGTAGGCTATGGGGGCCCTGCGCTGTAGGTGGTTACCAAAGTTTTAGTATGGCTTATGGCATCTACATAACACAAAAGAACTTGTCATATGTCGAGTTATCGTATTCTTAAACACGCGGCAAATAACAACTAGATCTGTAACTTCAACTTGTATTAGGACCTGTACATTTATATAGTATTTAACCAACCCCACTGAGATAAACTCTACAGGTTTATTAGCATATAGACATCTATGTCATCCGCGATGCACAATCTGGTAATTCTGTAATGACACAAGATGCGTAGAAGTTGAGTTTAATCGGGTTTTTCTTTAGTGACGTGACGAGTAATTAAAAAGTAGGATTACGAACTAGAGAGAGTAACGGACAAGACGCCTTGGATGACGCTAGGCTAGTGACGACATATAGGACTGTGTCCTTTTTATTGTTTATTAAATAGTTTGAAGTTATCAGCCTGCGTTATCAAATATATTCATTGTTCAATCTGTTGTTGTGTCTTCAACGAACTCGCATGCAACATCAACATCTAGAATCTATAATTAACAAACAGACCATCAACACTTCATAGCCCTAGAGAGCATCTTCCATTATTCTTTCAATGATGATTTTGAAAAAAGTTGGTGAGAGTAGGTAGCCTTGTCTTACTCCAACTGTGGTTTTGAACCAGTCCCCAATGTATTGTTGAAGTACACCGCACTAGTGTCCTTCTTGTAGAGGTTCTGTCTTCACCGGCTCCAGATTTTTGTTTTAGGGTTAACTTCCGAAACCCCTATGTTTGGGTAATGCTGCAAGACAGCAGAGATTCGAAGTCAGATTTTCCTTCTCCTAGGTGTGTGGTCTCCTAGGTAGATGCCAGTTGCTGGCTTGTGCCCCTTCTCTTTACAGTGATAACTGTTCTGCAGGACCCAATATATATTGTGTGGTCTCCTAGGTAGATGCCAGTTGCTGGCTTGTGCCCCTTCTCTTTACAGTGATAACTGTTCTGCAGGACCCAAGCTTTCTAACCCAATATATATATATATTTCATATATCATGATATTTTTTTATATAACGAAACTAAAAATGAGATATTGCAGAAATATTTTTATTCATTTGTATTTGTTTTTTCCTCCGCAGGTTTTAATTCCTCTTGCACTTGGAGTTGGTAGCTGTAACTATACTAGCTCTATAAAAGACATTACTGTCACTTGCATATTTGATCCTAAGACAGTTAACTACACTGCTTCATTTGTAATTGACGGAGGTTATGACTTTACAAATACAATTCCTACTTCTTCTCCACCATTTGTCAATCCTATTTCATTTACCTACAACCAAACTGTGTCTGGACAAAAGTACAGAGTCTTAGTGGAGGAGGTTCACAGTGACAATATCAAAATTTTCATTTATAATGTGACTGTTGCAGTGGGTAATGTTGAAACTTTTCCTTATGTTTTTTTTTTTTACTTTGATTTATTATAATGTTCTTTTACCTTAAATGGTTTCTAAATGTCTGCAATGATTTAAAAAATTGTTTTAAGCAATTAAAAAGCAATTAAGAAAAAACAAATTATTCATAAAAATAATCTTTGTGACTTCAAGTTTTCCTCAACTGCCTTGTGGCGTGGTATACACCCGGGGTGGGCTATTATCTTGATGGGCTTAAGTTTGAACTATGCCCACTGCCATTTCCTGCTATCAGGGAGTTTTGGGTTATGAAAGCAATAGTCTTCAGTTCTGAAGTAACATACGAAGCATGTAAAACAACCATACAAATCAGTTATGGTTGTATTTGGGAAAATTTCTCAAAATATAATGTTTTGTTTGCATAACTATGAATATGAATAGAGATTTCTGTCCACAAACATGAAAAATTTTTTTTTTATTGAGGTCTAACAGCCAGTGGCATCTCTAGACAGGTGCGGGGGGTGCTGGCCGCACCGGGTGACACCCACCAGGGGGTGACACCCAAGTGGGAAAAATGCAATTTTCCAAAATGCAACTTTAAAAAAAAAATTACTGCCTTGAATTTCTCTAAAATTTAGTATCAAGATGTCCCAACCCTTTTTAATTTCATTCTATTTGACTTTATTATGTGTTGTAGACGCCAGGAGAAAGAATTTCTGAAGCTTAGAAATGTAGAAAACGCTTTGCCCCGAACAACTTTGAGTGAATTTAAGGCACTCCTCCAAACATCTGACTAGTTGAGTGGTGAACGTAACATATTTGTGTTGCAATGTGTTGAAAAACACATAGGCGTAAGCCTCACGCACGCCATTTGACGCATAAGGATGCAAGCTTTCTTCACAAAAATCAGTCTTAGGTGACTTTCACGGCCACTTCTCAGCAGGTGCCCACGAAATCCAGAACTTCTACAAAGGTGTGACGCCAGGTTAGATGTGGACGGCTATGTTTTGTTATTTCCTCTTTTCGGCTTTCATGTTAAGTCTGACTTTAGTGTTTTTTCTTGTCTCATGACATGTCTCACAATGTCAATGGACGTTCAGTCGCCACTTTCCTTAGATGGCGAATGCCTGTGTGCGAAACGATTTCTCTATTGGTAAAATTATCTCGGGAGAATTTCTAGGATCCTTCTCAGCCATCACTACTCAGCCTCTTTTCAACCTTCCACGACTCGAAGCGTAGATGGCTGTTGGGACAATGATTTTATTGAGTAGGTGGATTTTAATCTCCAAGCTAATTGATTTGTTTGTTCAGACAGGCCGTACTTATTGAAAGACGGCTCCTGCTTTCCAGTCCTACATGCAACACCATGATATATATCTCCATCGCTTGAGATAACACTGCCTAAATAGGTTAACTTTACTATTTGTTCAAGATCTGCATGACCAATGTTGATCGGGAACTGAATAACCTGCACCCTATATGTATAGCTTTGAGGGCGTCTTTATCTGTCATCTCGTGTATACATTTAATTGTATTTCAAAGTAATGCTATGTCGTCTGCAAATTCAACTCGGTTTTGTTTATGCCATGGGAATCCGAATGCAGCTTGTTTAAAGACATTGTCGATGGCTACAAGAAAGAGAAACGGGGATAAGATACACCATAATCTCATATCCATATCGATGTTGAAGAATTCCACCGTCTGTTGTGACACAACAGCTTGATTTTCTTTAGACATGTCGCTGAATCTGGACAAATTATTGCAAGATGCCTTACTCTCTTGCTATTTTCCAGATTATGATGGACGCTATCAAACTTTTTTTTTAAATCTACAAAACTGAATTTTTGTCCTTTGTTGGTATTCTAGGCTTTTGTTGACGAAGTTTCGCAGGATGTAAACCTGTTCAGTGCTTGATTTGTCTTTTCAGAAGCACCTGAGAAACACTTATATAATTTAAGACCTTTTCCTTAAGGAGCTCTTAAATAATCTCTAGTAAAAAATATGTTCAACTCAATGTTTCTCAATTCTATGATAGTACATTTTTAATTTATACAATAACATCCAAATCACAAGAAAGATGATGCCTATTATGGGCTATACCGACAGGATCAGCGTCTGGTCTTTCGACTCAGGACGGGACGCATCGGAGTGGTGCAACATATGTACCGGAAGCTCAAAATTGGAACCGGTGAAATCTTTCTCATGTGGAGTGTCACCAGACAATGCTGACCATGTCCTCCAGGAATGCTCTCTTTACCAAGAGGCCGTACAAGACCCTGGCCCCAAAACATCGCAATAAAAGAAAACTATATGGAGAGTACCCTGATTTGGAAACTATTTCGCAGTTCATCTCATATATTGGTTTAGTCATCTGAACACTCAAGAATAAAAATGAGAACGAAGAAGTTGAAGAAAATTTGATAAAATGTGAAAAACATCGACATTTTAAAATAGAATTGAAAACCATTTTTTGAGTATAAACAATTTTTTAATTAGCTTACAGTTTTATTGTTCAAAATAAAGAAAGATGTTTGTTTTTGAGGGGAAGATTATTTTTTCCTAGGGGGGGTGTGACACCCCGAGCTTACTGCACTGGGTGACTCCGACCCTAGTGACGCCACTGCTAACAGCAGCTTCTCTTTATGGTTTATAGTTACATGGATAAGAGTAAAATCAGACATTAAATAGGTCTCTCTAAAACCTTTTTTGTTACCCACAGCCCCCACCCCAGACGAATGCACTTGTCTGTCTGCCCCTCTTCCTCACCAAGCGTCATGTGTTTTCCTGTGTTCTGAGCTGCAGAGATCTAGCTGTGGTAGCATGTCCTGGCATGCTTCATCACTGAATGAAAGTGCAAAATAAGGAAAAATGATGGAATAGACCAAAATTGTAGTGCGAAGAACAACCCACAGGTTGAGAAAGGTTGAGTTACATGGAAAGGGAGGGGGTTAATAAGTATAATTCTTTCCTTCCATTAAACATTTTCATTTCTACAGTGCCATTGAAACCAGTCAATTTAAAAGTTCAAGACAGGGGAGAGGACTTTCTAACTCTGTTTTGGAATACTTCCTTTGGCACAGTACGTGACAGCCATGAGGTAAACAATTTTATAGCCAGTATGATGTTAGATCAATTATTTACAAGTCAGACACACTTTGGTTTGGAAGAAAAAAAATGTTGAAAAAGTAAAAGGCAATTCTTTTAACTGTTCACTTTCTTATGGTATCCAGAAATTTAACTAGCTACAAAATTAAGCCAATAGTTTTAGCACTAAGGCCTTGTAAAAGTACCACTTTAAAGCACTAATGCTTAGCAGCACTAAAGCCTTGTAAAAGTACTACTTTAAAGCACTAATGCCTAGCAGCACTAAAGCCTTGTAAAAGTACTACTTTAAAGCACTAATGCCTAGCAGCACTAAAGCCTTGTAAAAGTACTACTTTAAAGCACTAATGCCTAGCAGCACTAAAGCCTTGTAAAAGTACTACTTTAAAGCATTAATGCCTAGCAGCAATAAAGCCTTGTAAAAGTACTACTTTAAAGCACTAATGCCTAGCAGCACTAAAGCCTTGTAAAAGTACTACTTTAAAGCACTAATGCCCAGCATCACTAAAGACTTGTAAAAGTACTACTTTAAAGCACTAATGCCTAACAGCACTAAAGCCATGTAAAAGTACTACCTTATAACCCTTATGCCATGTAGAAATACTACATTGAAGCACTAATGCCTTGAAACAATAAAGCCTTGTAGAACAAATGCCTTATCCTATTCACACTAATGCCTTGTCTTGTCAGCTTCTTTAATATGGTGACCCTCAAAGCCCTTTGTCTTCGATTTAGCGTTTTTAGCGTAACAAGCTGTTATCTCTTTAGTCTCTGCCATAAAAAAATGGAACGTTTATTTTTCTAAGCTGGTCCACATGTCACTTTTAGGTTTAGAGGACAGTGATCTGCAGAAGCTAAGACAATCTAAACAAATATACTGGCCAACGTGGAACATTTCTATTTGATAGAGTTAAGACTGCTGCTTATTAAAATTTTAGCACATTATTCAAAACAATTCTGCAGCCATCAAAACTAGGCTCTTAAAACTTAAAAATTTACTTCAATTGGTGGTTTGTGTGGCCAAGGTGCAATGGGCCTGGCTTTTGAACTAATAGGTCCCAAGTTTAAGTCCCATTGAAAGGGAAAACTAAGATTTTGAACAGCATGATTTTAAGAATGCCTATGGATTGTACCCAATGTTAATGGGTGTATCACTTATATGGGGCTAATCATTGTGCAGGCCACATGACACTTATTAATTTTCAGCTATAAAAACAAAGGGAGGCATTGTGGCTGAGCATTAAAGCGATTGACTTCCAAATCCAGGGTTCTGGTTTCAAATACTGGTGTAAAATGGGTTTTTTACTTTTGTGATCTTTAGGTGAATCTCACTTTATTTACTCTAGAGACAATGAGCTTAACTTAATCTGTCCCCCCCCCCCCATTCCTCTTTTCATAGATAGCAGTGTTTGAAAGATTAGATTTTTCTAAGGCTTTTGACAAAGTCCGCCACCAGAGTTTGCTTAAAAAATTTAAATGTTTTGGCATTGATGGTCCATTGCATCAGTGGGTTAAGGATTTTCTGATAGGGAGAGAACAAACTGTAATAATAATTGGCTCTAAATCAACACCAACAACAGTAAACTCAGGTGTACCTTAAGGAAAAGTCTTAGGTCCTCTACTATTTTTAACTTACATAAACAATTTACCAAATTGCATTAGTTCATGAACAAAAGTCAGATTATTGGCATACAATTGCATAATAAATAGAACAGTAACAAGATGCAGACATTTTACAAAGAGAATTAGATGAATTACAGAAATGGAAATCAAATTGGAGCATGTCTTTCCACCCAGAAAAATGCCAGTTATTAAGAGTAACAAAAAAACTAAAATAAATTAATTCCACATATCTTATTCATGGTAAACCAGTAATACAGACTGAAAATGCAAAATACCTAGATGTTATATTAAATAAAAAAAATTGCCATGGAATCCCTACATTGATGAAACTATTAAAAAAATAAACAAAGCATTAGGGTTTATTAAAAGAAATTTCTATACATCAAATAAGAACATAAAACTATAATGTTATTTAACAGTGGTATGGCCATAATAATAGAATATGCATCCTTTGTTTGGGACCCCTCAACTCAAGAAAACATTAAGAAACTGGAATAGACACAAAATAGAGCAGAGGAATATTCACATTTAACTAGAGTAACACCTTTAGTAAAATCACTAAATTTAGAAAGCTTTCAGGATGGAAGACTAAAAAAAAATAAAGTATCAATTATACATAAAACACTGAACCATTATCTTCAAATACAAAAATAAAACCTAATAAAATACTCAGAAAGACACAGAGGTAAAGGCACATTCCTCATTCCATATGCTAGGACAAATTTGTACAAATGCTCCTTCTTCCCTAGTGCTATTAGAGCATGGAGCCAGCCAGGAAAACCAATGACTGAATGCATGACACATAGGACCTAATCATCTTTTAAACTCTATTACTTCCTACTTCTAGATGTATAAAATATCTTTAAAATGACTGTATTTTTTGTTGGTGTCTCTTTCTAATAATAATGTCAATGTCTTTGATTCTGAAGATTAACGATGACTCAAGTTGTGACCTGCATATTTTTTCTGCATTTCTTGCAGACAAAGCCATTGTCAGTTGGCGGTCTATTTAAGTTTCCTTTCCATGTTCTGTGCCTGTCTTCAATAGCGGCTTTTCTTTGAGTGTTAAATTGTTTTTCCAGCAGCCTTTGTGTGAGCTCTCCATCTCTTTCAGAGGCCATCTGCTGCCAGCTATTTTCCTCTATGCCAGTGAGGACAAAATGGTGCCTGAGTTGATCTTTATAGCACTTACAGGAGTCACCTCTGTTATGCTGTCCTAGTTTAAGCTGGCCAAAGAAGATCACCTTTGGGTTTTTGTTTCTAATTAGAGTCTTAATCTATATGAAACCAAAGTTCGTATATATAGTGCTGTTAAATTTTTTTTTTCGCTTACTAAGAAAAGCTAATAAAATCAGTTTTTATTTTATTTTCTGCATTTACATAGGAATTTTTTTCATACATATGCTACTCTAACCTAATAATTATCAAGCCTATTGTGGTTATCTAGAGCATGTTAAAATTTAATCTAAACAAACTCTTGTAATTATCTTCTTTCAGATTTATTATAGAAAAGAGAATGAGACGAATGCTGAAATGGTTCTTTCTCCTTCTGCTGACAATAAATACAAACTGACTAATTTGTCTCATGGAACGAAATATGTTGTATACATAGTGGCTGTAACATTAGATGCTAAAAGTCAAGAATCAGATAAAATAACAGAATCCACAGGTTTGTTTCACTTATTAAGTATTTAGTATAATTCTTCAAATTAATAGGCACTATTGGAGAAGTGTAAAAAAGTCATGGGTATAGGAGTACACTTTTATTTACAAAGGTATGTGCACTAAAGGTGTAATTTACAATTTTATGTGCACTATAGGTGAAGTCTACAAGCTCATGGGCAGAGGTGTAGTCTACAAAATTATGGTAACTTAAGATGAAGTCTAGCAGCTGTAGTCTAAATTGTTTAATAAATAAGCATGACATGTAACATATAACTAACTGTAGCCTATGGGTACAATAGTTAATAAGTGAAGAAGGGAAGTCATAATGGGCACTACAGATATGGTCTACAAGCTCATGGTCACTTCACATGTACCAGTAGTTTACAAGCACTACAGATATAGTTTACTAGCTCATGGGCACTACAGATATAGTGCACTAGCTCTTGGTAAATACAGATTTCATTTACTAGCTCATGGGTACTACAGATATAGTGCATTGGGGGATGGGCACAAGACTACTGTCAGAATGCTCACCACATGACCTGGCTGCCGTCCAGAAATTACTATCTTTACTTCTTTGACATGCCATATAATATATGAGAGCAGGATTCAAAAAATTTTCAGGGGAAAAAGGTAAAGATAAATGGGCAATACATATGGAGTTGTCCAGACTATAAGCACTACAGCTAAAGTCTGCTAGCATATCCGCACTATAAGAGGATACAAAAACTCACAGGGAGTGAATGCTTTAATGCTTTGTTTGTAGTTATGTGATAGATCACCTTCTTTGTACAGACTAATGAATCTCTTTAGTATTTATAGTTTTCATTTAAAAAAAAACAACAAAACTTATTTTTCAGCTCCTAAACCACCTACAAATGTAACTGCAGTGCCAAATGATTCTAGCAAAATTACCGTATCATGGTCTCCACCAGATTTATTCTTTCAGGTATGCAAAATAATACTAATAATAGCTAAATGACTTCACTATTTCAGTGTGAATTATTTTGATAAAATGTTTTCCCTGACAAATTTCCAAAGAGGTAGTGTTACTAAAACTAATGTAACATTTTTATTTTATCATATAATCTAACATATTTGATTTTATTTTAAGTGTAATAAATAAATAAAGAGAATACCCAGAATTTTTTTTTTTATTAAGTTAAAACTGAGGTCAGAAAAAGGAAATATATAAATAATTCATTAAAAAAATCGATATACTGAAAGATTGACCTTTTAATTATATAGTTAATCTATAAATATTGAAAAATAAGAAAAATAAACACATTTTTATCTAATATATAAAGCAGAATGTGAGGCGTATATGTATATATGTATGTATCCGTAAAGAAATCAAAACCTTTTGACCGATCTTGATAAAACTTGGCAGAAATGTTCCTTGGGTACTAACTTAGACTGTAGTGTATGTATTGTAGCCCTAAAACAAACTTAAGACGCTAAAAAAAAAAGTTGACCAGCTATATGAAAGCATTATAACTTCATTGATCTAGGCCATGTTTACATGAGAAAAGATCGAAAGGATCTAGATCTAGATCTAATTTTAAAAACTACACTTTGCACAGTTTTTTACTTTGACACATGAAAATACAAAATATAGTCCATTGATTTTATTATTTAATAAAATTAACCTTCAAATTTGTGTTTCAAAAGCATTTTTTTACATAAATTCGTTCCTTATATCTGCGAATGTAGAATTCCTGATGAGCATTTTTTCATTAGACAATACCGTAATGTTACATATCCGTCTATTCCTAACCTACCTAGGTCTAAAACTCTAAGCTGTTATAACTTTTCTTCACAAAGATAGTTGTATACTTTAGCACATGAGCATACTAATTATAGTCCATTCATTTCATATTTTAATCAAATTAACATTCAATTTGTTTTTTCTAAAGCATTTTTCATGCATTCGTTCACCCTAAAGCTGATAAGATATATTCTAATAGTTTCATTCATTCGCGTACATCTAATTAAAAAGGTCACGCATGCGCACTTGCAAAATGAACTCTATCCAAGCCAATATTTAACTAAGTCAAGATCTACATTATTCTTTAACACATGAACATACAAAATTAAGTCTATTCATTTAATTTTAATCAAATATATGTAGGCCTACAAGCAAATGTTTTTATTTGAAAAAAAGATTTAAGTCGATTAAATTAGCTTATTTTGACAGCACAATTCATACTATTTTTACATTTACGAATTCACTTTACTTATAACATTATTATTTCGTTTAATTGTTTACAAACCACTCTCAGTGACTCATCGTCAGTTATACGCAAACAAAAAAAACAGCATGCCGCGGGTAGCATATGTCTAGAATTGTATAAAAGATGAACATATGCACTAAGAAATTGTATTACAGGTATTTACATTTTTTGAGCCCTGCGAAATAAACTTAATAAATAAATAGGAACCACTAACACAAGTCTTTTTTTTTAATGTTTTGTTCCTGCATTCAATTTACAAACTAAATGAAGTACAATCACTCTCACATCTAGAAAATAAAAAAGAGAATTAAAAATTTTACCTTTAAAAGATAGTAAAATAAATATTATATACCAAGTTACTCGCTGAGAGTAACGCCACACTCACCAGCACTAGCGAAGTTACTCCCTGAAGAGTTACCCCACACTGAAAGAGAATTAGATTTGTTATATTTCTCCCTTGTGCAACAGACTAGAGCTAAGATTTATCCAACCTTTTTTTTTTAGACTTTGTGGCTTGGAAAATTGCTACAATGTTCTTGCATTTTCACTTTTCCTACCCCCTATTAAAATGCTTATCTTTTATGTGACTCTTAACCTTTGCTTTTTCTTACCCCAACAGCTGATTAGAATTGGTTTTATTGTCATGGCTTCATAACATATGGAGCATAACATTTTCTTTGTCCACCTTGTGAATGCTTCTATGAAAATCTTCAGCATTGACCGAGCCACCTAGAAGACAGAAGCACATGACTGAGCATCATGGCGTCACGCTGTGAAAACTGGCGCACAAATTGCTGATGAAAAGAGAAAAGCGCCAGAGAAGAAACGCAAGGCCAATAACACTTACTCCAGCTGGAATTAGCTGCCCAGTGTGCAGCTGAACATTTCTGGCTCACATAGGTCTCACCAGCCACATGAGGAGGCATAAAACCCCAGTGCATAGCCCTCAGCCTCCTGGATGACAAAGTGGTCATCATGGAACCATGATGGAGGAACTATATATAGAGAGAGAGCAAAGAGAAACATTTGTTCTTATAATCTCTGTACATTATTTCTGACATATTAAAGTACCCAGCCATCTCCTATTGCTTTCTTCATTGTCACATTTTTCTATTCACGTTTTCAATCAGTCAATGAGAGAATGTTTGATGCGCTGTTCCTATCCCTTAGTCTGTTGGACTGTTGGGGCACCATGCAAGATTTGTTGGCAGGTCTGCCCATTTTTTTATGTTGTCTTCCCATTGCTTTCTCTGCCTCTTTTTCTTTTTCCTGTTACTGTTCCCTGAAGGAAGATATTTGCGAGCCCCGAAGATCTTATAATATCATCATCATTCCTTTGCATACCTCATGGGACATAGTGCCTCAGCAAAAACACGCCACTCTCCACGGTCTCTTGACATTTTTTGATGGCTTCCCTGCTCTTTCCTGTCCTCTCATCTTCCTTGAGTATACAGCGTTGCCATGTGTTCTTTTTGGTCTTCCTCTACGTCTTGTTCCCTGGGGGTTCCACTCTAAGGCCTGCCTAGCTCAGCTCTGTTGTAGGTATCTTTTCTAAGGGTGTGACCAAACCATCTCCACTTCCTCTCTAAGCTCTGCACCTCTATATTTTTCTGCCCACTCATCTCCACAGTTTGGTGTTTTCTACTTTATTGTACCAGTGTATTTATAGGATATTTCTCAAGCATCTGTTGATGAAGGTCTGTACTTTTTTTTGTTGTTGCTACAGTTGTTCTCCATATTTCAGAACCATACAGTAGGACAGCCTTGACATTAGAGTTAAAGATTCTTATTTTAGTCTTGTTTGAGATGTGGGAAGATTTCCAGGTTGATTTTAGCTGTGTAAATGTCTGTCGCGCTAGATTTATATGACGTTTAATGTCTTCAACTGTTCCACCTGATACACTGACCACACTCCCAAGGTATCTACTTGGTCTATGGTCTGAGAATCCAGTTCTATATCTCCAATTTGTTTGTTGTTTACTTTAAGTAATTTAGTTTTTTTGGTGGTTTATTTTGAGGCCTACTCTTTTTCCTACTTCACTTAAAGCTGTGACCTTTTCTTGCATGTCCTGTAGTCTGTGTGTTAATAGGGCTAAGTCATCAGCGAATTCCAGATCTTCCAGCTTTTGTGTTAGAGTCCATTGGATTCCTTTCCCTAAATTAGAGTAGGCTTCTTTTGTGACCCAATCCAATACAAGAAGGAACAGGAGTGGTGAAAGAAGACATCCCTGTTTGTCTCCTGTTGTGACTGGAAATTCCTCTGACAGCTTGCCACAGTGGGTTACTTGGCAGGTGAAACCATCATAAAGGTTTATAATTATTGTTATTATTTTATTTGGGATCCTGCTATGTCTCATTACTGTCCAGATAGATTCTCTGTCCGATACTATCAAAGGCCTTTTCAAAGTCGACAAATGTTGCATAAAAAGGAGATTGCTATCGACACATTGTTCTACAATTCTTCTGAGTGTTGCTATTTGGTCAGCACAAGATCTCCCTTTTCTGAATCCGGCCTGTTCTTCTCTTAGGTGTTCATCGCATGCTCCCTTTATTTTGTTCAGTAGGATTCTGCGGAAAATCTTGCTTGATACTGACAACAAAGTGATGCCTTGTCATTTCTCACATTATGATAGATCTCCACTCTTTGGTAGTTTTATTAGCAAGCCCTTTTTTCACTCACCAGGAGGTGTTTCTGTTCACCAAATTTTGTTGAATAGTTTGTGCAGCTGGTCAACTATTTCACTTCTTTTAGGACTTCGGGTGGTATGTTGTCAATTCCAGCAGCTTTACCTGTCTTCATTTGTTTGAGTGCATTCCTTATTTCTTCTTTTGTTATTTCTTCTATGTTTATGTCTAGTCTTGGTCCTACATTTATTGGATTTAGTGGTTTGGGTCTATTGAGCACTTCTTGAAAATATTCTTTCCATCTTTCAAGCTGTTCATTTATTGAAGAAAGTAGTTTTCCATATTTGTCTCGTACCGGAACATTGCTATTAGCCTTTTTTGTACTAAGAAGTTTGGTGATTTTGTACAGTTGTTTTATATCTCCTTTACCTGCTGCTGCTTCTGCCTGTTCATCCAGATTATTGTAAAATGATCGTTTGTCTTGTCTAAGCAATTTGGTGACTTTTTGTGAAACTGCTTGGTAGTCTTGTATGGATTGTTGCTTGTGGGTTGTTGTTTTTGCTAGGTTAACTGCCTTTTTAGCGCATTTCCTTTCTTCGATTAATTTCCATGTCTCATCACTAATCCACTGTTTTTTCTTCTTAGGGTTAAGGCTTAGTACTTCATTGCTTGTTTCAGTAATAATTTCTTTGAAATTTTACCAAAATTTATCAATGCTTTGTTCGGCCTCATCTAGTTTTAGCACAGCAAATCTATTTTTAAGGAATAGTTGGAATTCCTTTTTAATCTGGGTTTTATGAAGCTTGTCTAGGTCAAATCTTTTTCTTTTGTTTATCTCCGTTTTATTGCTGGCCAGCTTCATTTTTAGTTTGGCAACAACTAGGTGGTGGTCTTAGCCAATATCTGCTCCTCTTCTGTTTCGTACATCTAGTAATGTGCTTCTCCAGTTCCGCCGTATGGTAATGTGGTCGATTTGATTCTCTGTCTTATTGTCTGGTGAGACCCATGTCACATTGTGGCATTTTTTGTGGGGGAAAATGCTTCCTCCTATCACCAATTCATTTAATGTGCAGAAGTCTGCAAACATTTCACCATTATTATTTATGGTGCCAAGTCCATGGGGGCCCATACTTTTCTCTCCCTCTCTCTGTTGTCACTTACCACTTTGGCATTCACGTCTCCCATGACGATCAAAACATCTCTTTTATATATTTTATCAACTGTACTTTGCAGTTGGTCATAAAAAGTATTTTGTCAGTATCACTTGCAAGGTTGGTGGGAGCATAGCATATAATGATTTGAATATTTTTGAACTTAGACAAAAATTTGGCTCTAATTATTCGTTCTGACACTGGTTACCATTCTAAAAGACTTTTGAAAGCTTCCTTGTTAAGTAGTAGTGCTACACCGTTTTCATGTAAGTCATCTTCTTTTTCCTTTCCAGAGAAGAGAAGGATTTCTCCTGACTGCAGTCTTGTTTTACCGAATGTGTTCCATCGAACTTCACTCATTCCCAGGATCTGTAGTTTGTAGTTGGCCATTTCCTTGGCAATTTGTGCACATCTACCTGGTTCCAGTAATGTCGACATTCCATGTTCCCAAGTTAAATGCTGCCTTCTGAATAGGAAATTTTTCTTTTTCATTGGTTTAAGTAGAGTGGTCGGCCTTACAGTATTCGCTCGGCTTTCCCTGCACAGCTTCATAAGTCTCCTTTGTGGAGCTCTTGCCTCTGACTATGTTTCGTGTTTGTGTTTTTGCTCTGGTTTCTATAACACTTTTTGTTTTCCATGGACAGGTTGTTAGCCTATTGCACAAACATATGTCTCAGGGAGGGGGATGCACCTTTTGTCTGGCCTCTTTCCTAACAGACCTTTCGGGCTTAGTAGTACCTGCCAGGAGTGATGAGCTCCCGTCGGTATAGCTCTGAGGGTCATTGAGGCACTCAAGCTGTCACACCACGGCAATGTATGTGCATAAGGTGACATACCTTGTAATATGGCCATATATTTTTAGTTTGCATTTTTTTTTACGATAGTTAGCAGGTCATCATGGGGTCCTATTGCTGCTGTAACCCTGTCTCTAATCTCTTGGTCTGTGATGCGGTCTTAAAATATGAGACCTAGGATCCTTCGGTAGCATTTCTGCAGAGCTAGAGAGGAGGATCCTAGTAATGGAATTGAGATGCTACTGAAGACTCACAAGCATATAACAATGTGGCCATGACCAGGGAGCACTATTATTGCTATTTAAAACAATTTTTCTAAGAATATGACTTCATTTTTTTATCTAGGGAAGTTATCTAGCCAAGTACACACCTCGTGGCGAACAAGCAGAGGTCAACATTACTGGCTGTACTAAATCATCTTGCACTTTCACTCCAAAAAATGTACCATCTGGTCAGCCCCTCTTAATATCAGTATACTCTTTAAGTCAAGGGATCTACAGTGTTGCCGCTTCTGTTAACTCTTCAACTGGTGAGTTTTATTTTCTGAATGCAAATTATTTTACTATTCTCGGATTTAATATCAGGTTTTCATATTTCTATTTGTACAGAGATTTTTCTATAAAGTTTAACTGGGCTTTCTAGAAGCCCCCTTAAAACGGAAAGCTGCTATTAGAGTATTAATCTGTTTGTCAATCTGTCATGTTTGGATCTCGAAATTAAAGTGCTGTCAAAAATGTAAATTAGCCATATTCAGTAGTGTGCTTAAAAAAAAGAAGCAACAGCTACTGAAGGTTTTCTGAAAGTAAATGTTTTTGATTTTATAATTAAATATATAACCTGTTTTTTTTTTAAGTACACAACCGTGTTTTAAGCAATATGCTCTTCCAATATCATGATTGTCCCAAGTTTGAACCCACAAACCATTATAACCTGCTGTGCACATTAAATCTCCAAATTTATTTGGCTTTGGATTATCCCAATATTCTGTTATATGAATTTTTAAGCTCAAATACAAAGCTCTCAAAATGCCAATAATACATACAAATAAATAAATATGTCTTTTGACATTCATAACACTGTTTTAGCATAATGCCTGAAATTTCTTTTTTACTTCTTGAGTCTTATTTTCTAGCAAAATTTCATTAAAAAAACAAACTTATGTACTGCCAACTTAGCTATTTGCATATTATTTTTTTCAGCACCTGGATCTGTATCTAATTTTCATGGTTCTTCGAAGGAAGCTGGGCTTGTTGTATCTTGGATAGCACCTATTAATTCGGAACAAGTCAGTTATACAATCAATGCCACAAACTTGTACAGTTTATTTGATTCTAAGATAGACAGTGAACCTGCTAACAATATAACCAGTTTCACCAAGGAAATTATGGGCTTAATTGGAGGCTCTCTGTATGAAGTAAAAATACAGGCAGAATCTACTTTTGCTAAAGGAGAAATCAGCACCAGCAATATTTATACACGTTAGTATCTTATTTTCGAAGACAATTTTTCAAAATGAACAGCCAATATTTGTCATAGACTAGATAATGTCCTTTGCCATAAGGTAGGGATGGTCAACTCTATCTTCAAATACTTTTGGTGCTTTGATAGGATTTTCAATAACAGAAGTATTAGAAATTGAATGAGTTAAAGTATGTAAAACTCCCATAGTTCAATATTGCAAGGATTACATGGATAAGTCTGAATGGTGACAATGGTGATACTATTAGAAAAAAAAGGTACCACAATCTATGGGGGCAGATGATGTAAAAGCTTATCTCTTTCTATGATAAAGAGCTCATCAGAGGTGCTGTGACCAACTGCCCTTACTTCTCCAATGTATATTAGATACCCATTGGAGTTTGGTGGTGTAAAAAAAAAAAATTCCAGCCTTCGCTGAAATTTGAACTTGAGACCCCGTTGTCTTGAAGCCGATTGCTTTACCACTTTGCCTCCAAACGATAATACTATAAAGTAGTAACTAGCTCTTTCTCTCCTAATTAAGGATACCATTGTTGTCTTGACCCCATTAAATAAAATTAATTTTTGGTTTTATAAAATGTATTTGTGTTATATGAAAAGATCATGCATTCTCCTATAATTCTATACCAAAAAGTAATGTTTTCTAATTACAAACAAAAATGTTATTGAAATTTTATCATAACAGGGTAGAATGTACAAATGTGAAAAATAAACAGTTCTGCCAGAACATGGAAAAAAATTACGGAGATAAAGAGCTAATTTTCATGAATCCATTGAAGTAGTAGAACTCATTGGTTTCTGCACGTATTCAGTACATCCCTCATTCCCCTTATTAATTCCCTGTATCTTACCTTGACTAAAATATCTCTTTTTATCTGACTTCCTATCCATTACATTGATATATCCATATTAACTTGTAAGACCTTTCTGGAATTTATCCTATTTTTCTGTTATTGTTATTTTTTTAGTGGCCCCGGAAAGGGGAAAAGATGCTATTAGTTTTTTGTGGTATGTCTGTCTGTCTGGTTAAGATCCCGTAAACTAGAAAAGATCATGAAAATCTGACATCATTATATTTTAGACCATTCAAAGTTCTGATCCAACAGCTACTTTTTTTATTTTCTGAAAGCGAAAAATCTAATTTTTAAAATCAACACACAAGCAGTTTTTTTCATAATAATACACCATTTTTACAACTATTCACTATTAATAGTAACAAACACAAGGTTTTTTAGTAAGGAAGATAGCTACCATTTTTAAACACATTTATGCAAACGTTTTTTGTCCCAAAAATTTTTTTTACATTTGAAATGCGAACTTAAGTAAGTTAATTCTGTCATACTAAGTACTATGTTTACAAAAAAAAAATTTAACATTTTTTTAAAAGAAAAAATCTATTTAGTATGCATATAAGTGGAACATAATTTAATCAGTAGTTTTTCAGAGCTGTTCCTTTGCAGTGGAACACTAAACGATAAGAATTATTTTTTTTCTTGAGGCTTTGAATAAGAGATTGACCCTTTACAAAACAATGATATCAATTAGACCTCAGTTAGGCCAGGTTCACATCTAACTTCAAATTCACATTCACCTATCCCTTGTTCTGCAGGACCTTTGGGGCACCACACAGGATCTATCAACCTTCTTTCTCCATTCTTCTCTGTCAATTGCATTTGATAGAATTTCATTCTAATATTCTTTCTGAAAATATTGACACATGCCTTTATACCTGCCTGGGTGGACCACTTTGGGGGCCGATTTTGGGTTTGTGTTTTTACACAAACTGTTTTTGTAACCTTGTTTCTTTCTCTTTACATTTCTTTGATTCCTAAACAAAAATTGTATAAATGAATGAAAGAGAGTGAAGGAGATATTTTCATTAATTACCTAGTATTTATGTCTTGAGCTAATGTATATGTGGTTCTGATCAGTTCCAGAGAGAGTGAACAACCTTTCAGGAGTGGCCATCAATACCACAGCATATAATCTGACCTGGGACTTGTCCAGTAGGTCTAGAATTGCTTACCTCAACATAACTGTCTCACCAGGTACTGTTTATGATTTTGTTTCAACATAGTGATTCCCAAATTAGATCGCCCTGGTCACATAGAACTCGTAATGCTGTGTTATCAGCACCCTTAATATTTTTTCCAAGAGTGCATATTGAAGACACATAAGATGGTTTCATCAGACTTAGGGTTTTGCAGCCTGTAAAATATAGGACATTTAATTACTATTATCGTGTTCACTTCAATGTTGGACTTAAAGAATTATCCCATTATATATGTATATATATATATGTATGTATATATTGTTATGAGACTGTGATGTGGATTGGTGACTCAATAGAGTAAGAAAGAGATGCTCTTGGGGTAGTGAAAAGGGAAAAGTAGAGACTGTGGTAAACATACTTTATTTGCTCTCTATTTGATTATCTGGTTCATCATTAAACCTTGAGTTGTTCCCATACACTAGCCACATACGACCGCAGCCTGCAGGCCTTAGTATGGTTATTACTGATCAGTAGATTGGATTTAGATGTATGTCAAACATTGCTAATTTTCCATTATCATTTTTTATATTTTGAAACGAAAAAGAAAGAGTGTGAAAATAGATTTACCAATTTAGCCAAATTTTTTATTTCAAATATTTTGAAAGTTGATTTACCCTATTTGTTAAAAAGTTTTGTTCTTTAATCTATTTAGGTTTTTTTTTTTCGTCCTCTTGTGGGTGGGTCATTAAAACGATCTAATGAGCATTTATGCTAAGTTTTATCAAGATTGGTCAGGTTTTGATTTCTTTGCAGGACATACATAGTCTACATACATACATACGCCTTACTTTCTACTTTATGTATTATATATATATAATTATGCACTCTGTAGCATGTTACATCCCGAAATACAATGTTCTTCCTTTGTGGCTAAAGAGGCCAATCCTTGATACACAGCTGCAGTCACTGGTTGGGCATCTGTAATTGACAGTCGCTGTTGCATTTTCACTCTTCTTTCTACTACTATTGTGTATGGTTTCGGCAGTTACTTTCGTTCAACATTCAGGAAGTTTTCTCTATGATATTTAGTATTGTCAATACCTTCCTTTTTATTAGCTTAATAGTTAATTGTGTATATATTAATAGGATCATAATTATTATATTATAATTATAATAGGATTTAAGATAAGATAAGATCATTTTATTGGTCCCAAGAAATGTAGATTCAGTTTTACTACAGCTGTCCAAATCAGCATGACTACTATATAGATAAATAATGACACATTGGCACTAACAAAAGTTATCAACAGCCGTGTCACTTGACAATAAATGTCATCTTAATAGTACTTTAATTTTTTCCTTACAGAAAGTATGGTACAGATCAGTAAGTCTACCTTCTATGTCATCACTGACCTAAAGCCTGGAAATCTGTACAATGTCTCTATTGTAACCATAAGTGATATTAACCCTGCTTTCCCTAGTCCATTAGTTCAAAAAGACTTCAGAACAAGTAAGTTGAAATACTTGGACTGATACTTTAAAAAAATGTTGTTCTTTTTTGTCCCCAAAAAAATTTCTATGTGAGAGGTTGAGCCTTCATATGTTAAGCAACATTTCTGCTCTTTGTCAAGGTTGTATTTTTGCCTTGGCTTATCTGCCTAAGCACCCCTGACAGTTTATCAATATACTACATTAATCAAGGTTAACAATTAGTGCCAATCGGCTAACGTATAGTATTCAACAGCAAGTAAAAAGATAAGATGAGATACAAACAAATGGAAATGCTGTTTAACTATATTTGAACCACCTCAGCATAACTACTGCAACAATGACAATATAGATGCTAATACCAGCAACACAACAAAGGTTTAATGATATAATATGAATTACAGCTCATACTTAGCATCAAGAGGAAACCAAATAGTCAATGTTACATATTATATACTATTCAGTGAACATGCATTAGCTACAAATAGATTACTGGGTTAGCATAAAGGTTCACCTTAAAGATAATGCCAGCTATACAATCCAGGCTCACACTGCACACAACCAAATATGGGGCCCATGCACTATGACCAGTTATGGCCCGTACAGAGCCAAGTACAAAGCCAACAGCCTTCATTCAGAACAAGCTTGACTACCACAGAGTCCCAAGCCTGAGTCCCTAAACTAGACAAATATGAATGTCTTGTGATGGCCACTCAACATGATTATAACGACAAACTGATTTGGAGCAACAAAATAAAGATGAACTACTGGGGAACAACAAAAAAAAAAAAAGCTCCAACAGAGAATCAGCCATCCAAGCCAAAACACAAGCAGCAATGACCATTCACAGAGAGCATGTCTTTGAAACCATGTATAAATAATGTGGTGCCTAAAAGAGAAACAAAGAACAAACTCAACATGCCCATGACAGTCTTCAGTTGTAGAACATCTATGGTTGATCTTATAGATTGTGAAATAAAAGCTTGGACCTAGCATTTCTTGCCGCCCCAAGCAGCAAACAAAGAAACAGTTTGGAATCTGCAGTGTAGCATATTCTGCCAGGATGTAGCACTGGCTCCTGATTGACTTCCAAAGCCTTTCACACGTTTGGGTGTACCCGCAAGGCAGCAGAGGTTTCTATTCAGAATTTTCCTTCTAGATAAGCAGCAACCCAAGGCTACCATGCCCCTCTAAAGCTGTGACCTACATATTTTTCCACATTCAGGACAAACATAACAATTGTCTTCCAGTGGTCAATTAGATTTTCTTTTCGCCGTATTTTCTTTTGGTCTCAAATGAGTATCCCATGGCCTAACAATAGAAACAAAGTATATTTTCACACTAATTTCACTCAAACCTGAAATATTTACATCAGATAGAACAATCCTATTCAATGATTTGATTGCCAGCTGAACAAAGGGAGTTTTTTTTTGTCTGTTTGTTTTGTAAAAGGTATCTTGTATCTCCTTTGTGATGGTAAAATCTCATAATTCTGGTCCAGATGATGTTTTTTTTTTTATTTAAAATCTTTTGAGCTATGATCTTCTGATTAACAGGTAATGCTGTGATATTGCTTTAAGCTAAAAAGGTCCAGCTACAAATAGTTATGATTATATGAAATGCAAACTGCAAGTGTTACAACTCATTTCATTAGAAGCTGCAGCTACACTTTCATAGATTTTGTATGCTATAGGAGACAATAATATCTGTAATATGCTACAATTTAGTCTTGCATATCAGTACATATCTATCTATCTCTTTAAGAAACATGTCAGCTACTGGAGATGAAAAAAAAAATGAAATTTTGAAATTTTGAAAAAAATATATAATGAAATATAAGATTACCATTAAGTAAATTACCCCTTTTCAGACCTTCCTATCTATAGTTTAGATGATATAAAGCTTATCTGTTTCTTTGGCTGACAGTTGAGGAGGGTGTCATGTGGCCAGCACAATGACCAACCACCTTTACTTTTCCCAACTATTCCTTAGATTTGGATAGACTCAGGGGCTTCCTTATATCTTCGAACATTTGAATCTGGGACCTCTTAGTTCAGAAGCCAAGAGCATTAACACTCAACCACCTTATCCCCCCCTCCCCCATAAAAGGTTAGATCTGTCAATCATTGGTGCACACTTCACTGCAAGCAATGACTTGGTAAATCCTAGCTTTATTAAGGACTTGAAAAACTACTATTATGTAAACACTCCAAGAAATTGTTTACAACCATTGTAATTATATAGTAATCATAGAGCAAAACATTAATGGTACACCTTTCAGACATTTTGATTTATGGGGAAAATTCATGTAAATCTTAAACGTTTCTATGCCTGACTGTTACTGAGTGTGCCATGTGGCCAGCACAATGATAGACTGCTGTGACTTCCCCATTATATGTCATGTATCCATTTGAATAGGGTGGACACATGGGTTACGTAAAAATTCCAAGTTCAAGCTTGCAGCTTCACATGAATTTTACCCTTTATGTCCAAAGAAGCCATCATTAGATATCCTTTTATTCACTTTATTTCAGAGCCAGTGAAGCCAAAGATTAATTCAGTAATTGCCAACGAGACCTCACTCACCATTGGAATCACCAGAGAAAGTTCAGAAGGTGAATGGGATTATATCATGACCCACTTGAACACTTTATCTGTTCAGTAAGTCTGAAATAGTTGTTTTTTTGGGGGGGAAGGGAATTCGATAATTTTCTTACAACTTCTAGTTCTCGTTAAAATTTAATTTTTAAACTTTTTTGTGCAACATTGCAAGGGTTTGTGATTTGAATTCAACAAGATATAAAAAAAAACTTTATTTAAAATATTGTGTTAAAACAACATGAATTAGCACCCCAAAAAAATACTTTAAAAAATCTTTTATAAAATTAAACTCGTATAAAAATGTTTCTTAGTTTTAACCTTTTTGTTACAAGTAGATTAAAATGTACATTCAAATTTCTTCAATAACAATTTACAAAATAGAATTTTCATACACCTATATTATATAAATATTTATCAATAATAATGATTCATTATAATCCTTAACATAAAATTTATTGGCTAGAAATATTGATTAGAGCAGTGGTGTCCAAGTTTTTTTGGCCTGGGAGACCATACAAATTTTGGACACATGTCTTGGTCCACATCACCACAAAATATCAAGCTTAATGTAGTCAAGCTTCTGCAGCCTCATTATGCATCTTAAAAGGAAATATTGAATAGCTAGAAGGATTTTTATTTCAGCCCTTAAAAGAGTTAATAAAAAATTGTTCAATAGTTGACAAAGTTGTGTTTTTTTTTAAATCCTACAAAACATCTTTCACAGAAACAGCACAGAAACAAAGAGCATTTCATATTGCCTCAATATTTGTAAAGTTATTTTGTTTCTTAGAGTAAAGATGGATGAAGTTAAGTTTGACAACCTGGAACCTGGACGACTGTATAGACTAGAAGCTTACACAGCCATTGGTGTGGCAAGAAGTGACAACATCACTGTTAATTTATTTACTAGTAAGTGGATCCACTTTTTAGATGTTGGTACCTGCACTGCAAGTAAAGAGGCTATTGTATTAGCATTATCTGTTTGGCACTCGCAATAAATTCAGTTATCATGCTGGGATTCAGTGTGGCCTCTAATCTAATTAAAACATTTCAGAAGCATTTTTTTTTTATAAACAGCATATAAGTATGCACACATCTAGAAACTATTTTAAATAAAACCAAATGACATAGGCCTATATATATATATTGTTTTTTGTAGAATTTAATTTAACAAATAAATGTATACTATTCAAGTAGAGAAATGAACACTGTTTAGCTTATAGTACATAGACTACCCATAGTTTTTAGTCAGATAATGTATATATTTGTACTATTTTAATCAAAGGGTAGATTCATATTCTTATATTAAAGGGAAACTCCGATGGTTTTTCAAATTTTAGTTATTGACATATTTAAATTCTGTGTAAAAAGTTGTAATAGTAAACATTTTACCTTTTTTTATTTAAATGCTTAGAAACATTTATATTTAATAAATTAGTCAGTAAATTCTGGACATCTCAAAAAAAAAAAGGGGTTCTATGAGATTTTGTTTTAAGCTAGTTCATACGTCACTTCCCTAAACAATACTGAAAGAGAAACTAGATTTAACCAATTGTATCGCTTCATTCTTACAGTAGCTGTTAGGCTTAGTGAAGGCCTAGTCCAAAGCTATGATACTTATATATATATATATATACATGTATACCTTTACCTTTACCTATCCCTTAGTCTGTTGGACCATTGGGGCACCAAGCAAGATTTGACGACCGTCTTTCTTCATTCCTCCCTTTTTTTTTGCCTTGTTCAGAACCTCTCTCAATGGCAGGCCTGTCCATTCTTTAATGTTGTCCTCCCATCGCTTTTTCTGTCTGCCTCTTCTTCTTTCCCTGGCACTGTTCCCTGAAGGAAGGTCTTTGCGAGCCCCGTAGATCTTGTAATGTGGCCAAAGGTTTTAAGCTTTCGTCTTTTCACAATAGTAAGCAGGTCGTCATGAGCTCCGATCGCTGCAGTAACCCTGTCTCTGATTTCTTGGTTTGTGATGCGGTCTTGGAATGTGATACCTAGGATCCTTCTGTAGCATCTCAATTCCATTGCTAGGATCCTCCTCTCAAGCTCTGCATTCAACGTCCACGACTCGCAAGCATATAAAAATGTGGCCATGACCAGAGAGCGCATCAGTCTAATTTTGGTACCGAGGGCTAAGCCCTTATCTTTCCATATTATTTTAAGTTTTGAAAGGGCTGCTGTGGACTGTGCTATTCGGGCCAATAATTCGGGTTTTGTTCCCTCATCTGAGACAATAGCTCCGAGGTATTTGAAGCTGTTAACACTAGTTAGCTTTTCACCTCCAATACTGATGTCTCTTTTAAAGCCCTGATGGCTATTGGTCATAATATGAGTTTTTTCGGCATTTATTTGCATGCCATATGCTGCGGAAGTCTTGTCAATGCGCATCGCCAGGTCAGCTAGTTCTTCTTCTGTCCCTGCTAGGCCGTCAATGTCATCTGCGAAGCGCAAGTTAGTAATTCTTCTTCCTCCAATGCTAACTGTACCTTCATAGCCCTCGAGGGCATCTTCCATTATCCTTTCAAGGAAGATATTGAAGAGTGTTGGTGACAGTAGGCAGCCTTGTCTTACTCCAACTGTGGTTTTGAACCAGTCCCCAATATTATTGTTGAAGTACACCGCACTGGTGGCATCCTTGTAGAGGTTCTGGATAACTTTGATTATGTTTTTATTAATGTTGTACTTTTCCATTGTCGCCCAGAGTGCTCCGTGCCATACTCGATCGAAAGCTTTCTTGAAATCAATAAAGACATGGAAAAGATTCTCTTGGTGTTGGAGATATTTCTCACAGAGTATTCTGAGGTTTAGGATTTGCTCTGTTTTGCTGCGACCTTGTCTAAAACCTGCTTGTTCTTCTGATTTGATGTTGTCTGCTATCGGTTTTAGACGGTTTAATATGATTTTTAACAGTACTTTGCTGGGATGACTTATGAGGCTGATGGTGCGATAGTTTTGACAGAGTTGTAAGTTGCCTTTCTTTGGAAGGGTTATTATGAGTGATTGGGTCCAGGGTTTGGGCCAATCTCCTGATCGCCAGATCTTGTTGCAAATCATATAGAGTGCGTTTATCATAGTTTCTCCTCCCGCCTGAAGAAGTTCGCCAGGAATGTTGTCAACTCCGGCCGATTTTCCCTTTTTCAGGGCTTTTACTGCTGCTGCTACTTCCGAGCGAAGAATCGGATAGTCATCAATGTTGGAAACTGCCGGGATATTTAGTATCTCTGGATCTCCTGAGATTTCAAAGTTATACAACTCTGAACAGTATTCCGTCCATCTTTTCAACACATCTTTGTCCTCGGTTAAGCATTTGTTGTTTTTGTCTTGTATTGTGTTGGTTCTTCCATGCTTTGAGGTAGTGAGGTTCTTTTACTAATTGGTATGCTTTTTTGCTGTTGTTCCTATTAAGTCCCTGTTCAATTTCTTGACACTTATTCTCTATCCACTTTTTCTTCGCTTCTTTCATTCCCTTTCTAATCCGTTTGTTGACGCTTTTGTATTCGTGGACATATTTTGGGTCGGACAGCTTTTTCCTTTAAGCTCCTGTCGCTTGTCACAGAGTTGAGTATATCCTCTGTTACCGAGGGTTTTTTGGGCGGGTGGAGCTTCCCTAATATTTCCAGGGCTGTATCTGTGACTGCTGTGTTTAGCATATTGACTTGCGTATCGATATCCTGGTCATTGGAGTCCAAGATATTGAGGGCTGCAAAGCGTCCTCCTATATGTGCCTCAAATATGGCAGCTACTTGGGGGTCTTTCAGCTTGTCCAAGTGAAATTTTATCCTGGTAGGTCCTTGTTTTGTTACCTTTTTTAGATGTACTTTAAGGGTCAACATAACAAGGTCATGGTCGCTTCCAATGTCAGCTCCAGGAAAACTTCTTGTTTTAGCCGTATGGATGCTTGTCTTAAAACGCTGTTGCACCATGATATAGACGATCTGGTTGTGGTGCTCTCTGCTCGGACTGTGCCATGTGGTTATACGCGATTTTTTGTGGCATCCTGTTGTGTTAGCCAGTAAGAGATTGTTGTATTTCGCAAATTCTAATAGTCTTTGACCTCGTTCATTGGTTGAGAGGTTACTGTATTTTCCACAAGTGCTTTTCCAGGTTTGATAGGAGTCACTTCCTACTTTGGCATTCCAGTCTCCTTGTACAACAAGGATGTCCTTTTTTGGGACCTTATTGACCACTTCCTATAATTGATCATAAAACTCTTCTACTGCCTCATCGTCATATGTTGATGTAGGAGCGTAGGCTTGAATGATGGTGATATTGAAGGGTGGTACTTAAAACGTATGGAGATGAGTCGACTGGATATAGGGTAACAATTCACAACGCATTTGTTGTAGTTCCTGTGTACAAGAAATCCTACTCCTTGTTCGTGAACAATATACATGTATAGATAGATCTAAAAGCATTAGGATAATCAACTCGAGAAAAAAAGGCATTTTCATCTAAGCCTCTCTCTGTCCCAAGAAGTAAATAGATCATGTGTCTGACTGATTTGAACAAACTAGTCAGTGTAAGGCTAGTCGAGACTACGTGTAGTCGGTCATGACAAGACAACCAAGCGATAGTGTTTGTTGTGTGTTGAGTGGTCTGGCGAGAAAATACACACTGCCGTGGTTAGTTAAGCATGTAAATCTACTTTTAATACGCATTTTTTCTTTGCTTACAAGATCCTATATCTAACTGCATAGACCAAGATATATTTCTTTTATGAGAATGTAAACTTTGCTGTATGGTCTACTGTTATACAATAAGTCAGTAGATTAAACACCTTTGTGACGTCACATAGAAACCTGCTGAATGTCCGACTGTTTTGGATGCGCAGGAAAATTACGTCGGAAAAACATCATTTACTAGATTATTATTGCAAAGAAAAAAAAGAATCATATATTCATTATCTGTAAATCAAAACACATATTATATAAAAAAAATGTCAAAACAATCGGCGTTTCCCTTTAAAATTAACACTATGCTGCTCTTTATGCAATGCAGATTTGCTACCAAATATACTTTTAATTTTTCCAATCTATTAAAGAATGTAATTGGTTGGTTTTAGATGTGACTAAGCCAATATATTTTATAAAATAGCATTCATTTATTCAATTTTTAACTTTCAATTTATTTATTTTTTTTTTTTTCATTAAGAGCCAAAGCCACCAAAATCATTAGATGTATGGGTTAATGGAACAAGATTCCGAGCTAAATGGGAATCTCCTGACTTTGGCTTTGACGGCTTCAATGTTACACTGACCAAGTTGGTGGGAACTGAGTTTCTGATAGAACAGCACCAGGTGATTAGTCACTTAGTTGTCTTACTATTGTTTGATCTTCTTGAAAAAGAAAACAGTTTAAGAAATTTTTAGTGTTGGGAATAGAGGCATACTATCTATCTATTTATCTATATGCTGTTTTTTTTTATCTTTCTTTTGTATCTGTCTATTGATCTCTATCTATCTAGGCTCTTATCTATTTAAATATGAATCTATATGTATCCTATTTAAGTATAGCCTCTTCAGCCTCATAGAAATAAGATGTTGCATGGGCATTAGCTATTGGTTGGAGTTAGTTGCCCACACAGCAACCCCTCCCTCAATCCATGTACAGTGGTGTGCAAAAGTGAAAAAAAAAAGAGAAAACTTGTATATATTTACTGAAAGAGTAAAAAGAAATGATTAAAAGTATATAGTTGCTCAATTAAGCATAATTAATGCTTTAATTGAAACTAAATATTTATGCGACACTGGTTTATTTGTATACCTACATTTGCACTCAGTGCTAGTGTTTCACTGTGCTGCAAGCTGCCTAACTGTTGCTGGCTTTTGTCCTCAGGGTTAACTCCTGAAACCTTTTCCATATTTGATACAGCAATTTTAGCTTGTTTTCGCACGGGACAATTACTGATCATCAACTTTGCTAGGATCCTAGAGAACCATGATACGAAATCAGAAACCCCATTAGTAATAAAACATGCTTAAATTACTTCCTTAGAGCATGTAAAATGAAGCCGGCAGTGAGTTTTAAGGTTGCCTTGTCCCTGTACAAGGACAGACCAAAGGCCTCAAAGGAACCAGTTCTCTCTCTTTCAAATCCTTGTCCCGATAGCCTTTCATGAAGAATGCAACAGTCATAAAGAATATGGTCTACTGTCTCTTGGTCCTCAGCCGTAGCCACACCGTGTATTGTAGTTTTCTTGAAACTGTTCGAAGTAAACATCAATTGGACAGTGACCAACTCTTAACTGGGTCAGGATGGCCTGCTCCACATGATTAAGTTGCCTCCATGCATCCTTTCGATCTGGTCTACTCAACTGCCTATGAAGCTCATGGTCTTTGTCTGAAGCGTCCCAGCCATCGTACGAAAGTGGCAGCAATCCGCTGTTAGCTTTTTATAAGTGCACGGTTAATCATAAATAAATAATAAATAATTATAGCTTTTATATAGTGCTACTTTCATGCTCATAGCACTATGATCCAATCTCATTTGTGGACCAGTGGGGGGGAGGGGGTATCTGGAAGAATGTTTTCTGTGCTGCATTTAGGTGCTCAGCAAACACAACTCTGCTCAAGTCTGGTGTCAAACCTCAAGACCCCTTCATAGGTAGCCATGACAAGCCAAGTTCAAGTGTACCAAGTCTCTCAACCACGCTTCCCATCATGCACAAATGCTATCCAGACAACGTTTTTTGCTAAAATATCGGCCCTCTCATGACCGACCAGACCACAATGGGCCAACCATGATACCAGATGTTGACACTGCTACTTGGAAGGCAGGGAAGCACATCCTCAATGAGTTTAGGGTGCTCAGCAACAATTTCAATAGCTGGTCTTCTAAACAATAGAACGGGTAAATGCAGTAGTCATGCCTATCCTACAGAATACTTATATATATATATATATATGGACAAATATTTCTTAGGTCTATCAGTTGTAGCCTTCTGCTTGCATTATAACACACCCCACATATACACACTACACACAATATTTTTTAATTTAACTTTTGGGGTACCATTCTTGCATGCCCCTCCTATTTCCAAAGGGCCCAATAAAAGAAAATGAAATTGGATTTCCCAATCTTACGGCTGGAGCTACCTACAGGGTAACAGTTGTGACAGTCAAGGGAGATCAAGCCAGCACAGCTATCTCAAAGGAGAACACCACTGGTAAGATACATAGCATTATAGTATTATCTGCTGCATTGACCACTTCACATTAATGTATCTCTACAATCACGGAGATAATTTGTTCAACCAGTGAGCTTTAGTAATATTACAGAGATGATTTGTTCAACCAGTAGTCTTAAGTAAGCTACCCACAGAGTTAAGGGATGAGCTAGTCAATGTCAACTTTGTCAATTTAATTGAGCAAATGATAATCATACTAGGTATTTTTAGTCATTTAACGTCCCTCCTCTTTATAATTCTTTTTCCATTGTATGATACCCCTTTGAAAATTACTAATTATGTTATGCTTTATTACAGTACATTTTTATTGAATTTTTTTTTTTCAATTAGCTGCTTTGAACCTTGCCCCCTGCTAATACTTACTTGATTCTACTTTTCAAACTCTTCAGCTAATTTTTGGTTTAATTTTTATTAATGTTTAAAAATGTTTACTGACTCCATGTTCAGTGCCTCTCCCTATCATGCGGGTCAGAGTGTCTGTCAGGGGTGTCAGCAGCAGCACCATAACCTGGGATGCCCCTCTTGGTTCTTCCTTGACTGGCTACGCCCTGACCTTTGCGCCTCTGAACCTGACACTCGTGAGCCTGCCCAAGGAAATGACACAATACAAGCTAGATGATCTTCAGCCAGGGACTAACTACACAGTAACGCTGTTCACCTACTCTCGCAGAGCGCCAGATAATGTTCTGCTTTACAGTCAGGCGACCCAGTTTAACTTTACCACTTGTATGTCCGGCAGAAGCATTATAATATTTGTTTTTACATTTTTTTCAGGGTTTTTGGAGCTCTCGTTTCTGTACTAATATTTTTAGTAGTCTTTATATTTCTCTGTTAAATTACTAAAACTTTGTTGTTTTTTTTTTTGTTTTTTTTTTATATTAACAAATATCTTAACAAATGTTACATGATTTTATGTTACTTAGAATCTACAACTCTTTCAATTTTTTACACCTTTTACTGCTTTATTTATTTTTGTATGTTACTTTGTATTTTGGTGTACAGGTGTTGTTCTAACTTGATTTTATCACTTTTTCCTAACATATTCAACATTATGTAAATTTTGTTTGTGTATTTATAGAGTCTTAATGCTAATTTTTTTTTTGAGTTCTTAAAAAACCATCATCGCCTTTGCCTTGTAATTCATAAAGTGCATGCCAAAAAATATATATTTTTATCTCTCAGTTATATATATGTATTGCCAGAAATAGTCTGCTACTCATTACAAATTTTAAAGACATTAAATGGGCTGAAAATATTGGTTTAATTATTGTTTTTGGCTGATAAAAGATTATGATGTTTAAATATCTGTAATGAATTTATAGCTTGTAGCTTTGTTTAATATCAGCTCAGTTATTAATTTGACTTTATAAGCCTTTTAACACTAAATTCATTTTGTGCATAAATGTTACTAGTACCATTATTTTAAAGTCTAAATTAAGCTTCAAAATAATTTAATCTACTCATGCTTTTTTTTTTTATTCATAGTTTGCTTCTTAAGATTTTCAGTTTATCAGGCTTTTATATAATTTTTTTTTTTGTTTAACATTTAAATGTATAAAATGCATGAATTTTTATATGATTAAATCAATTTATTAAAAAAAATTTGTTGTTTCTAACTGAATTTAGAATTTTTAAAAAATTTTACATTTAAAAAGGAGAGGTCAATTAAAATTATATTTCTATTCAAACTTGTGACAATTAATTAAATAATAAATAAATTCAATTAAGGTTTCATTTAATTAGAAACAAGTTTATCACTTTTATGCCAATAAATTTATTGTCTAGAGAACAAAAATAATTGTTTGGAGATACACAATTTATTCAAAATATGTTGTCAATTTTAAAAACAATAAATTTTTCATGTAATGACATTTCTAAAGGTTTATATTTTTTCACATTGATATAGATCCTGACTCAGTCGCAGCACTTCAAAAAGTGCAGGCCACCACAGATAGTATAACTGTCAACTGGACAGCCCCTACCAGTGTCAATATTGACTTCTACCAACTAGGTATTTTAGTAGAAGATGTTACTACCAAACCCAATGAGCCGCCCCTTGTGGTTCCAAAGTAAGTTTAAGTTTTAAATTAATAAATTCAAGTTTGTTAATAGCATGTCATTCCTTTACAATAAGTAGGCCACATTTTTTAAAAATTGTTTAAGACAGTTGTTTATTGTCATGACCAAATTTTACCCTTAGTAACTGTTGACGACAGAAACAAACGAATGTTACATTTTCTATCCAGTAACTCCCCCATGAAATTTATCTCAAAAGTTTTTTTTATTTTGGTCATTTTTTGGGGGGGGGGCTAAACTGAGCTATCACTAAGTCATTGTTTTCTTCATCGTACTGTCTCAGAAATGTCACCAATGCAACATTCAGCAACTTAGAACCTGGATTTTTCTACACTATTGCCATTCGTACAGTGAAAAGTGGACCTGCTGGCCAGGCACCACAGTTTGGACCAGCTGTTAGACTCAAGACTGTCACTAGTAAGAGTGGAGTTATATTTGTTTTTATTTGTGTACTTCATGCTATTAAGTATCTGCTGCTAGAACAAGTCAGCCTAATATGCTCAGTCTAAAATTTTTATAGGCATAGAAAAGAGATTTCAGAATGCATTGGATATTTTCTTAAGTGGTTCAATATGTCCACAACTATACAAGCTAGACCTAGGACAAATGCATATACAAACTGTGGCAAACTCTGCCGCTCCAGAATTGGCTTGATCAGTCACTCCAGATTCTGCCTCCTCTCAAGACGAAACCAAATCCAGTGACTCATCTGGTGCATCCATTGACTTCCAAGATAGAAGGAGCCGTACCATACATTTTCCTACTCATACTTTAAATATAATTAAAAAGTAAAGTTCTTTTTTCAGACCTTGCGATCTATAGGGCAGATGATGTAAAGTTCATCTGTTCATGTGGCCCACAGTTAATGAGAGTATCATGTGGCCAGCACAACGACCAACCGCCTTTACTTTCCCCAACTAATGTCATGTACCCATTACAGCTGGGTGGACTCAGTCAATATAACTTGAATCAGCTATAATTTTGTGGATTAGAAGTATATTTAAGTTGCTAATTTATAAATTTATTGTTTTTAGGCTACTATTTATTTTAACTTGCATAAAAAAATCTAAATCTAACAAATTTAACTCATTTTAAAATTGCCATTTGTGTTTTTCCCTTATCTAATCATATATTTTATAAGCATCTGTGTTACTTTTTAAACATTTCTTAGATTGGCTTTTTGTTTAAAGTTTTCATAATTTTGCAAACACATAATTATTTGATACTCTTTTTATCAATAAAAAAAATTTATATCGTTAATGGCGCTTATATGAGAAATACTTTTCTCACCAGAACCACTTCCAGTTATGGATCTGGAAGTCAACACACTGAATACAACGGCAGTTGGTGTCAGGTGGTCTCTTAATAAAACTAGCAAACAGAACTGGGTACAGGTTAGTCAATATATTTAACATAATTTTTATATAGTCTTAAACATAAAATTCATTGTGGACATTAGCTATTGAAGAAGTCCTGATTCCCAATATTAGTTCATCTGCTGATTATCTTTACTGTTTATCCAAATATGTTCACAGATTTTTAATTTGACATAATGAACATTAAGAAAACTGTTAAAATGTTGTTTTTTTGTATCAAGCTCACAATATTATATACTGTTGATGTTGGCCACATAAACTAGTAATCTTTACCTCATTGATCATTTAAATATTCAGAAGGAAATTGACTTCATTAATGATATGAATGAATGAATGGCAATTTTTTCCAATCTGAAGATTAAGGATGAGTGCAGTGTCTCACATAACCATGCAAACCCAGTTGTTACCTGCATATTTCAGAAGCCAAGTGCTTAACCACTCAGTCACCAACTAACAGTCTTTTTAAAAATTGAATCTATGTTGAAAAATGAACAAAGTCAGATTGTGTTGTCTTCAGCTACCTTCAATCTTTTTTTTTTTTTTTTTGCAATTAGGCCTATAATAACCTTAGTTATTGTTCTCGCCTGAACTGCACGCAATAGTCATTTCTAGATGAATTGATAAAATCTTCTTGTTTTAAAATTTTAAATTGTGCCTAGAGTAACTTACATAATACAAAGATTATTAGGAAGTTATCAGTCTCTTAGAATTAAATTTTGCAGTTTAATTGTTTTGATTAATTTGTATGCTGACTGATTATATATTTTAATATTGCCTCAGGTCCAGTATGGAGATAAATTACAAAGGCTACCTGTCAGAAATCTGTCTGACTTCAGTATTGTGCTGTCTGGCTTGCTGCCAGGGTCCTCCTATAACATAAGTGTCCAGGCCATCAGATTTAATGATACAGATGAAGAGAGCAGTAATGAGACCGTTGCCAGGGGCAACACAGGTAATAGCTACTTCTTGATTGACAGAATAGAAAATACAATAAACATGCATATATATATAATCCTGCCAGACCCAGTAAAATAAAGGACTTTTGGGCCACAAAGCATTCATCAGCTTCAAGAGAAATAAAAAAAGACCAACAATTAACACAAAATAGGCTTAAGTTAACTTATCTGTCTGATGTTGTTCTGTTTTGTTTGCTTTGTAGCTAATGAAGGTCTAATGGCCTAAATGTCTTTTGTTTTACTTGGTCTGGCCAGGTTCAATAGTTGTAGTATTTTAAAAAATTATTTCTGTTTCATTGATAGGAAAGTACAGAACCATAATTTTTATATGCGAATAAGAAAAAGCTTTTATTTGTTTTGTTTTTCTGGGTTAATATTAAATAGATTATAACATTTCAGGGTATGAGATCTTCACATGACAAAAGTTTTTTTTACCTCACTAGCTGCTTTGTGCTTAGGAGTATCCTTAATACTGCAACTTCTGTCACAGTCTTTGCCTTTATGTCTTTATATGTTTATCTATACAAGTATCTTATCTTATATAATACAGACGTTACTTCAAAAAAGAAGATGATTACGGCCTACAATGCATTTGTTAAGTCAATTGCCTTAAATATATTTTTGCTTAAACTCCACCTTGCTGTTCTAACTTGTATTTCTCAATTCTATTTTATTCCCATGTCTTTTGAATCTTTGTCTCTCTTCTTAAAAAGAAAGTTTTTTTTAATGAGATCAAAGTTACACTGCAGTTTAAACTAAATTCTCCAGCCCCAATGCCAGTGCAGAATCTGAACATCACTGCAGACCGCTCTCGTATCCTGCTCTCTTGGTCACCCCCAGCCTTAGGCAGTGTGGGCAGCTATAATGTCTATTACTGGCCCATATTGAGAGGGTCCTCCATGGGAAAGTCCACTCGCAGCACCAGCTCTACCAACATCAGGTTGAGTGACCTCTTTCCAGGTGAAAAATATCTTGTTAATGTCACAGCAGTCAGTAACAGTTTGGAAAGTACTCATGTAACAGGGGAGGCAGTTATTGGTAAGGCCATTGTTAACAACTTGTACCTTTGATGCTTTGTAATAATTTTGATTTTGTTGTGGTTGCTTAGTTGTTGTTTTCTTTGGGGGGAAATTAATAAAGTCATGACTTTTATACACCACATACTGTGATTTTTAAACATTGTTATGCCATGTAAGTCATAAATATTTAGTTATGTTTGGGAGCACATCAGATGTTTTGTACAAACCTCCCATTGTGAAGGCTACCACTGAACAAACTATTCTTGTTTGCTGGATGGGCCTTTTTTCCAATGATTTCTACTTTGCATTGTTCAGCATGGTCAAGAGGCTAAGTACGCTTGAACATGGCTTGGCTTGGTTACCTATGAAGGGGGCTTGAGGTTCGACACCTGACTTGAGCAGAGTTGTGTTTATTGAGCACCTAAAGGCAGAACAGTAAACCTTCTTCCAGACACCACCCCCCTCATCGGTCCACAAATGAGTTTGGACCATAGCGCTCTGAGCATGCTATTAGCGTGAAAGTAGCGCTCTATTAAAAAAAAAACTATAATTTAAATTTAATTGAGGCCAAACTTTGACTCACACTGTAGCAAGTTAGAGAAACTATGTCTGAAACTGTTTTGGGCTGTTTTAAACTTGCCAAAGTCCATTCCAACAAATCTGCACATTGTACACAATCACAGAGCTTTTGTCCAAGGCTTTCAAACCTCTCAAGCCCTCACTCACATGGAGTTAGATGATGATTAATACTTTAGTTTCTAGTTCTCTTTAACAATAATGCTACATTGGAAAAAAAGCTTTTTTTTTATTTTGATGAGTTCAAATTAAATTATCCAAGTACGATTGCTGCTATTATCAATTTACATAATTTATAAGTTTTCTGTCATCCTTGTGTCCACAGATCCTGACCCACCAAGGTCTCTGCTTCCTGACAAAAGCAAGACCACAACTTCCAGTGTCACCGTTTACTGGTTTTATAATATTGATGACACCTTCAACCAGTGGTGGACTGTCCAGGCAAGGGATGGCTCTTTTCTGGTGACCCATGTGGTAGAACAGATAGATGGTCAGACAGATTATGAGTTGGAGATTGATCAGCTGACACCTGGTCACACCTACAATATTTCCATCAAGAGTCACGTGGTTAACAGGGTATCCAGTGAGATATTTACCAATGTTACCACAAGTGAGTTCCAGTTTTGTATAAATGTTGATTTTCCTCCTGGTCAGGGCACAAGTTCTCATCCCATTTGGTTAAGGTTATAGTTGTTAAATCTTGATTTTTCAAAATATGTTGAGTTAGTTTTAAAAACATATAAAAGATATTAAAGTTAGTAAGTTCCCCTTTCAGACTTTGTAATCTATAGGGCAGATGATGTATAGGTCATCTGTGTCTGTGGCAAGGGTGCCATGTGGCCAGCGCAACTAGGATTTTTAATTTCAGGATCTTTTTGCACCTCTGAGTCCACCCAACTCTAATGGGTACCTGACTGATATTAGTTGGGTAAAAGTAAAGGCAGTTGGTCGTTGTGCTGGCCACAGGACACCCTTATTAATTGTTGACCACAGAAACAGATGACCTCTGCATCATCTGCCATATAAGCCACAAGGCCTGAAAGGGGAATTTTTTTTTTTATGATCTAGTTAGTACTAAAGCATTGTACTTTAACTTTGTCTACTTTTACTGCATTTAATTTTTTCTTCAACATTTTGACCAGTTAAACAATCTCATTTACGAATATTCCCTGTAGAGCCTGTGATCAACTCAGTATTGACAGAGAGCTCCAGTAGCAATAGTTCTATCACCATCACATACACAGTAGCTGCAGAGGATGTCTTTGATCATTTCATCTTCAACATCTCTGGTGGTCAGCCTGTGATTAAAGCCAAAAGTGATGTGCCTAGCTCTGTTGGTTTTACAAATCTTCAGGCAGGGACAAAGTATACCGTAACGGCATACACTGTGATCAATTTTGAATCGAGTAGCCCTATCATTGTAGAAATTTACACAGGTTAGTGATATTATACTGAATAACTTTTGGTTGCTCTTGTTTTATATATTACAGACAAACATGATCAATAGGATTAAATGTAAAAAGATTCATTCAAGATGGCATAGGATGAAAGATGCTAGAACAAACTCCATAAATAAACTCTATAGCATCATGTTGACAAACCAAAGTTCAACCACATAACTATCCAGGAATAAGGATTTTCATAATTAAACTTGAAGACAAGACTAGGGCTTCAAAAGTTTGTAGGTCACAGTTGGGTCTATTATAGAGTGGAAAATCGGTATGATGTTTTATATGAAATTATAATTATTTTCAACCCTTCTACCTAATATATAAGGTAGAATATAAGGAGTATGTGTGTATGTCCCGCATAGAAATCAAAACAAATTTGACCAATAATTGTTCCGTAGATCATGACAGAGACCGTAGTGTATGCTTAGTGTCCCACCCTGAACTGGAGACTGTAGTGTATGCTTAGTGTCCCACCCTGAACTGGCAGGCGTAAAATTTAAAAAAAAAAAAATTATCTTTACGATACCTGACGAATTGGGAAAAAACATTTTTCTCAGTATCTTGTATTTGATCTGAATAAGTCTGTTAAACAGGTAAACCCATTTTTACATTTTACTTTCATTTTCATGGCATTATTAAAAAATGTTAAAGGGACATTGCCATATTAGACTTAGATCTAAATCCAATGCACTATATAAGTAATACCCTAACTAAAGCCCACAGGCCGTGGGTCATATCGGGCTTGTATATTATAAAATGTTTAAAATAGGTTTTGAAATAGAGGCAGATGGAATCATCTTTGACCATGAAAAGAAGCCAATACCTAAAAGTAATGTTCAAATACAATCGACTTTCTTTCCCATACAATTTCCTTTGTCCATCCATTTGGGATTTTTATATGCAGCTTTGCTTGTATGTATTTATTTATATTCCCATAACATTTCAACATATTAATTATTATCATCATGAATTTTGTTTTGACCTTGAATGAACAGATCCAAATCCAGTCCCTGTTCATCTGTCCTCAACATCCAAAACTGTGAGCCTATTGCTTGGCCCACAAGTGGGGGAGGCAGCCCAGTACACCATCGTCTGCACATCTGCCAGCAATAGGAGTTGTGGGGAGAAGACTGTGGCGGCACAGGTTATAATGCAGCCTATTGTCTTCACTGACCTACTGCCTTTTCATGAGTACATGTTCAGGGTCATCACCAAGACAACCAGTGTAAACAATTCTGTTAAGATGGCCACAGAGGAATTTATGTATAGAACGGCTGAAGCGCGTAAGTATTTAACATGTCTTTTGTTAGTTTGGGAAATAATTATTCTTCACTCTTGAATTCAAACGTCAGTTGAGTGGCAAAATGTTACCAAATGTATTAAGATCATGTTTAGTTTTTGAACAGTAATAATAGTAAATATACTTTCGCTATATCTCTCTCAGCATTACTTTATAAGTTGTTAAAACATAAATCAGCATAAATTGACTAGATATTAACATTTGGACCAGCTGCACTAGCTGCAATTTTGTTCTTGTGAAACAATTTATATAGTTTTATATTGGTTTATAACATGTTTACTAATTTATTATTAGACAATTCTTATAGACATAATGTGATAAGAGAGTGTTGTTGTTTTTGGTTATTGATTGTAGGAATGAGCAACTCTGATAAATCTAACTCATGGCTTTTTTTTAGCTCCTGGCCCTGTCAGATCATTCACCCTTGTGGATAAAGACTTGCACTCAGTTATGTTGTCATGGGAACCCCCCTCAATGACTAATGGAGATATTAAGTATTACACCATCTCCTATGTAGGCAGTGAGCCAACTGACCCAGAGGTGAGAAAACATAACATTCTAGATGCACACACACAGTGGTCCTCTGACTTTAGCTGAAGGACTATACAGTGGGTTTCAAAAAATAGGGGAAGGTGTTAAAAAGGTTTTTTTTTAATTTTTTTAGTGTAATGTAATATACCAACGTTCCGTTCCCCAAGGATGTTGAATTAGTCACATCTGTAGACTCTAATGCCAAAGAGGCTATTTTTTTTCAATCCACTAGCAACTAGAAAGTGAGCAGAAGGTGGACAAAAGAAATAATTTAAGGACATCCTTAAAGCTTCTTTGAGAGATTTTAACATAGACTTTGCCTCTTTAGAGACTAAAATGAAGGACTGAACATTATGGCATCACATTGTAAACACTAGCGGGAAATATTATGGAGACACCAAAACAGAAGAAAAGTGTCATCACAGAAAGTTTTGGCATTTCACACAAGCTCCAGCTACAGTTGTATGCTCAGCATACAGCCAAATATTCCTGCTGAAAAAGGTCTCATAAACCACATGAAAAGACATGAAATGTAGAGCCAATCCATCAGTCCTCTGAAGGACAGAAGTGGTGGTTTTTCAATGGACAAATGATAATCATTTAAATTAAAACAACAACAAAAATTTTACTTAAACTTAACACTGTTGAGCTGTAAAAATGTCTAATATGTACTAGATACAATTTTCTTTAACACATTAATATGCATAAATGAAATACATTTTTTTTTTAATTCAACAGACTAGAGATGAGAAAGAACTGACAGTAAATGGTTTGTCCAACACCATAACTGATCTGAAAGCTGGCTACAAATACATATTTAAGGTACTGCTTTTGTGTTTGTGTCAATATATTATTATATTTAGAACAGATATGCTTTATCTTATAAAAGACAGACCTTACTTCAAAAAAAGAAGATGATTATGATCTATGCGTGTTCCTAGGTCATCTAGTCATGCATGTTAACCAATGACTTCATTGCTGCAAAGTCATTGGTTTTTCTGGCTGACTCAGGCAACCCATTCTGTGCTCTAATAGCACTATGGAAGAAGGGTCATTTGTAGAAGACTGTCACAGCATATGGAATGAGGAATGTGCCTTTATCTTTGTGTCTTTCTGAGTATTTTATTAGGTTGTAAAGGACCAAAATTTTGTTTCCTTTTGGATTTTAGAGAAATTTGTCAAAAAGTTCTTTATTATTAAAATAATATTTACATTGTGGTGTTTTGCAAAACACTGACAGATCATACAAAAAGATGCCAGACACTTTTTTCTTCTTTTACATTTTTGAAAGTTAATAGAATTCTTTTTTTTTTCACATGAAGCATTTTTATACCATTTACTTTCATAAAACTACTTCATTTTGTTAAATTTTCTGATATTCTATAAAATTGAAATAAAAGATACTGTCATAGAGTTTGAAACATGACATTGTTAATAATTTTTCTCTTATTTGGCTGTATAGATTTGTTCTACCTATCTACTAAATATTAAAAAATGACTTATAGAACAGAACTCTGATTTAGTAATATTTGAATTTACAATTTATATTTTTTAGTAATTTTTTTTTAGAATACTTAGTTAATTTATTGTAGTATTTTTTGTATCTGTTGTTTAAAGTATCAGGTAATTTTATTTTTAGCATACTGAATTGTTAACATATATTTGAACCAATAAAATTCTATGCAGATTTCAGCTTTTACCATTGAAAAAGGTGATGAGGAAGTAAGGGAGATTACCATGAAAACTGCTGGTGAGTAGTTTTTTTTAAATTTTTAAGACAACTTCTGTCTACAGGATTTTGGTGTAGATATTTTTTGTCTCCTTTAAGAAATGAAATTTTAATTATCTTTGCTTAAAACAAGGGAACACACTATAAGTGTAAGCAAACGATTTTAGAAACTGATGTGTAAAATGTTTGTAATGAATAGTTTGGTTTTCTTGTTTCAGCTCCGACATTTAAAGCCAACTATGATGCTGAAAGTAGTAAGCCACATACAGTGTCTGACAAAACTCTGCCCGGGATCACCCAGAACCAGATTTCATTTGAGTTAAAGAATCCTTTCAGTCCAGACAATGGTTTAATCAAGTAATAAACAATTCTGTATTAGTTTATTTCCATTACTTGCATTTCATGTTGTTTTCACCCATTCTACATGAAGAAACTCTAACTCGTATATCAGCCTACTTTATACAATGTACTGACATCCTAGCCCAAATGGGTCTTCTCAGCATCTTTACAGTCCTCACACAACGCCACCTTCACTGGCTCTGACATGTTCGCTGGATGGAGGACGAATTGCATCCTGAAAGTCATTCTTTACGGGCAACTTGTGTCTGGCTCAAGAAAAACTGGTCACCCCCACCTCCATTATGTGGATGTAACAAAACGGAAACTAAAAACAGTGAACATTGATATTGACCATTGGGAAGACATAGCCCTAGACCGCACTAGATGGAGAGAGATGGTGACCAAGAAAGCTATGGACGGTGAAAAAAACCATAGGCCTCATCTTTGGAAGAAAAGCATGCCATATAAAAAAAAAGGCCAGCTCCTCTATCACCAAAGCAAAAGCCACCTTAGCCTGTGATATATGTGGACGGGCGTGTCTATCCAAAATAGGGCTCCACCGTCACGTGAAAAAGTGTTCAAAATGATCAGTAGTCGTTCTATGACTGAAGGAGGCAAAAAAAAAAATGATTAAAAAAAAACTTCAAGCCCATATATAAATCCTATGTCTACACTTTTCTAACCCTTACTCATACAAATAGAAACAACACTCAAGACTCTCTCTCTAACAAACCAAGCTATCTGCATTAATGATGCGATTAGTATAACCAGTCAGTCTGTCTTCCCCCATATAGGTCAGACATTATACACACACCTGTATGTCTGTCATCAAGTTACACTTATGTCTAATGCCATTGATCACCTCTTTGGATGATATCTTTTGCTTACAGATACTACACAGTTATAGCTTCCCTTGACCCATCTGTCTCGGACAAAGACTCACTTCTGCCCAGTTGGCTGGATGTCCAGAAAAATTCAAATCTCAAATTTTATCTTGCTGCTAAGTAAGTGACCTTTTTTTTTAATGTAGTAGCTAGAAAAAAGAGATGAAAGTGCCTGTTAGGCACTTTTGCACTGTATATTGTGCAGATAAGTAAGACAGAGGTAACACTCAAATTAACGAAATCAAATAACACAGCTGAAAGGCCAACAATATAAGTTAGTCAACTCTTATAGCGAATGTCGAACAACAAGTTAATAAAAACGAATGAAACCATTGAATGTCATCAAGCTAAATCTCTATATCCATAAAAGTTGCCTTTCTCTAAAGCCGTCAAAACTCTATTCTTCCTAAAAACCTAGTCTTGTTTTTACTAGTCTTGTCATTGTCTCTTAAGTCAAAACTTTCCCATTCTATGAAGCAAAGAACTAATCTCTAATCGTACCATAACAGCCCATTTCAGACCTTGCACTCTATGTAAGCAGAGGGTATTTAGTGTAGGCTGGGTGTTTCCTCAGGCTTTTTTAAAATATATAAATATATAGTCCCCGCATTTTAAGGGAGTTTTTGGTCTTGGCAATTTTCTCCAATACTGACATAAAAGGAAACATCTAGGTCTGAAGACTGTAACCGGAATATCCATGGGACAAGGTGGGGTTGGCCAATGGTCCATTCTCCGCCATCCATAGAGCTCTCCAAATGGAACTTTTCTGCAGTAGAAAGCTTAAAGTGGACTGTGCCCTGGGTATGCTCTGTGGAATCGTCACATCCTGGATCCAGGCCCCTTCACGATATCACATTCACCAGATCCAGAAAAAAACAACACTTCATGATGGATTTATGTCTAGTATTAGAATGTAGTGAGACAAGGACCTCCATCTGGTGTAGTGCAATCCAGACCTCCGTCAAAAAGCACCTAGAGGGGGGGGGGGGGAGGTTCACTATTATTCACTTAGTGAAATGCAAGTGGAAAGGCAGTGGGGTTATTTATTTCTCTATTTATATCTATGGATCAACCAGATAGACCTGTTAACTACCTCACCCTAAGGTCAATGTTAGTCAACAATCACAAGGAAGAGTGGCTCAACCAATGGGCATCAGGAAACACAGGCAGAGCCATGTACAGAGAAATGACTACGCCTAACAAACTGGACAGTATTAACTTCCTCCCCCGCAAAGAACAATCTACAATCTTCCAACTAAGAACAGGACACACACCACTATTAAATTACCACCTGAACAAAATAAACTCTACACAACTACCCCTTTGCAGACACTGCGCCCACCCCTTTGAAACCGTAAACCATATCCTCTTTGAATGCCCCTCCCTAACCCACCTTAGGCAGACCCTACTTCCACTACAGCCCAACATAACCAACACCCTGTCTGGCAGTGCTGAACAACTGAAGAAAACAGCACACTTTTTTTCCTTGGCACAGTCTGCAAAAGAGCTCACAGCTCAGCAGCAATAAAGCTGGCTAGAAGAAGAAGAAGAAGAAGAAAGTAAGCAGAGGGTGTAAAGTTGATCTGTTTCTAAGGCAGATAGTTAGCAAGGTGTCTTGTAGCCAGAACAATGACCTACTGCCTTTACTTCCCAACATATTAAAGTTTGGGGGACTAAGAGGCTTTCTAAAAAAGTCAAGAGTTGGAAATATCAGTCTTCAACCAATTTAAATTGGTGACACCTTGGTTTAAAAGACAAATGCTCTACAAGTAGGTCACAACGCCTACCAGCATTGACATAGTTTTGAATATATTTTTGTGTCATTTCATGTCCAAAAGGTTTGACTAAAAATTTCAATGGTTTTGTTTTTTTTGTTTTTTTTTGTTTTTTTTAGAATCTATTTATTCATACCATTGTAGGGGTGCAGTTTCCTCCATCTTTGTTCAACACTCATGACAGCATCAAAGAATTACTCTTGTTTTCACATTGAAGCTGACATTGGTTGGCCAGTAGTGAGATTATAACTCTTGTTTGCTCTACTGCTGTCTTGTTTGCTCTATTGCTGTCTTGTCTGTCTTAAAATGTGGAAAACAATATACCCTATTATGAGCTAAACCTAATGAATGCCAGACCCTTTTGAGATGTCATTTAAATGTATTTAACATGAAGTAAATTTTTAACTGATGTTTTGGTTAGTCATGGGGCCAGTTATCTACTGTCATGGGGCTAGTTATCTACTGTCATGGGGCCAGTTATCTACTGTCATGGGGCCAGTTATCTACTGTCATGGGGCTAGTTATCTATTGTCATGGGGCTAGGTATCTACTGTCATGGGGCCAGTTATCTACTGTCATGGGGCCAGTTATCTACTGTCATGGGGCTAGTTATCTATTGTCATGGGGCTAGGTATCTACTGTCATGGGGCCAGTTATCTACTGTCATGGGGCCAGTTATCTATTGTCATGGGGCTAGGTATCTACTGTCATGGGGCCAGTTATCTACTGTCATGGGGCCAGTTATCTACTGTCATGGCAGTCTAGTCAAGAATTTTTGACCGTGTTCTATAATGAGGCTACTTTATCAAGTTAATGTCTTTTAAGCTTTTTACATTTCACTTCATGGTAGAATGAAAGGCTTTTAACTTAATTCACTTGGATGTTTTTTATAAATTTCACTTCACTAAGCTATGCTATTTTTTCATATTTTGGTTAGCTGTACAGATTTGTTTGCAAGGGAATCTGCTTGCGAAGCTCTTTCTGAAAGCAGACACAGGAGAGACACTGGAGAACTGGACTCACAAACCTTTGTCCTGGGAGGGGAGACTAGTACCAGCTGTATCAACAGGCCCTTCTGTAATGGACCACTTACACCTGGCACAGAGTATGCTATCAAATTGAGAGGGTACACAGCCTCTGGACAGTACCAGGAGACAGCTTACTCAGACAAAGTTAAAACAAGTATGTCTAACAGATATATAGATATATTTTTGTATTGGCCAATCAATAAAGAACAATACACCTATTTCCAAATACAATAGGTTAAGCTTATATAAGGACTTATGATGCATATTTACAAAGGGTTTCTAGAAATATCTGGAAAAGAAAAACAATGACATAGCATAATTTAAACTTGTAATTAACATATACCTCTAAACACATGCGTATGTGTAGGGTGTAATAAGGTTCATTTTTAAAACATTGCTTGAGTGAAGAAACAAGTATTTCTGTGTTTTTGAAAGTAAGACTTTGAAGTATAAAAGGAAATGTGTGTAAATTCTTATGTGCTACATGTTTAGGCTACTTTAAGTCCAACAGTGTTGTAAAATGCATTACCACTTGAGCATGCCAAACATGCCACAACGTAGAAAGATTTAGGATGTGTTATGAGGATGGCTGCTTGGTGGTGGGGTATGCACTCTGGACTGCCATCTTGATAGTCCCTGGTTAAACCCTGCCTGTTGTCATACCCTGCTGTTATGTTGGAAGTTTTGGCTGGGTTTAATAATATTCAATTTTGAAAGTACACCCGAAACAGGTAAAACTAAATAAAAAAAAACAAAAAAAACAGCAGTCATGTTATTAAGGCAACAATTTTTCTTGATGAAACCTTTACTACATATATGTCTTTCTTTATATCTAGACTAAAGATGTACTATTCAAAGTGGTATGTGTTACGAAAAAATATCTTAAGAAACAAATTTCTTCAGAGAATGTCCTGTTTAGAGTTTGGTTTTATTTACAATTTATATTTCTCTCAAAAACATATTTGGTTTAATTAGAAATGTGTCAAAGATAAATTATTTTTAAAAATTTAAACAAAAGATTTGGCCTTAAAGTAAAAAAAAAAAAATGGCTTAAACTAAAATGCTATGCATCTGTGATGAGACTTTTACTGAAATGTCATGCATCTAAGATCCCTATACTAAATGAAACATTAAGGCATTTAAGCAAATCCTAAACATAGCTGTGAGTCTTATTACAAAGTTATAGCTAAATAACACTGAAGGGACAGATGTTTTTCAGTAAAATAAAACCACGAATAAGACTTTAAATTCAGTATCAACTAAATAACAACTTGTAAATTCACTTACCAGCATGCCTATTGTAATGTGTAATAATGCTCTTTTCTTTATGGTATAAGATTAAAACTTTTTTGTTTTTCAAATGCTAAAGGATTGCCTTATGTACCACAATATTTAAGTTTAAAAAATTAACATAATTATGGATATGTCAGTATACATTTTTGAAGGAACATAGTTAAAATAACATTAAAATTAAAATGGCAGACGTTACTTAAAAAAAGAAACTATTCATGACCTACTTTGTTGTAGTTAACATTTGAACTGTTGTAATATAAGCAATGAAAAATAATTCTATATGTTTCAGCCAATGGGATACTTGAGTTTAAACCCAGGTAGCAGATTCTCTTACTTTTGACATGGCCAGGAAGTTATCTTCTATTATTTAAGAATGCTTTTATTTCACCTTTGCTCGTCACAATATTCTTTCTTTCTTTTTTTTTTTTTTTGTTGAAATTCTGAGCTTTATGAAGAACTTTTCCAATATTTCTCACACTATGGTAACTGCAAGTTTGTTTCTTTCTTTGCTGCTTTTACTGGAGATTGCTTTAGCCTAGTGCACATCTTGAATGAATATATGCTGCACTTTTTTTGTTATCTCTATAATTTATGTTCTTACATGACCTACCCTTGCTCTGTAAACCTTGTATTTCTACTCTTGCATTTGATTATGTATGTAATGTGCAAATGTTTCACTGTCTTGCTTATATTTATATTATTGTAGCATTGGCACTGGGAGAGATTAGTGTGAATGTAATCAACAATTTATGTATCACTAAATGTATAAGATGATGGTTATTTAAGGACAGAATGTTGTAATATCAGTTGGTGTTTCATCTCATAACGCATTGTTTCCCACAGAACCCTTGTGGTCCACAATCCCTAAATAGGTGTTCCACAAACTACTAGAATAATTAATTAGTAGGGCACAACTTGAATTAATCTCTCTTAAAAAAAATTAAGCAAAGTGTTCTGATAAATATTCAGAATATGTGAAGTGTTCTGTTAAGAAAAAAAAGTTGGGGAAACACTTCATCTTCAAACACATCTTGATTCCTTTCAACCTGTGATTTTTTTTTCTCCTGAGCTCATCTTATACGAAATTCTTGAGCTCTTACAATTCTGGCTTTTTAACTCTTTCAGTGCAGCATTACTCTCCGGGAGTAACTTTGCTGGTGTGTGTGATGTTACTCTTAGCAAGTAACTTGGCGTATAATAATTTTGTCACAATCTTTTTAATGTTATTTTTTGTTCTCTCTCTTTCTGTTTTACTTTCCAGATTTTTGTCTGTTTTGATTGTATATTGGATGCTGGAACAACGCATTAAAAAAGAAGACAACAGTGTGTTAGTGGTTCCTCTTTTTTAGTTTCTTTAGCGGGACCCAAATAAAATATAACATAATGTCTTAGTGCAGTTGTTCATCCTTAAGAATTTTAAAGTGATAAAATGTGTTAAGTTTTGTGATTGTTCAATATTCATGGATTAAATGTAAAATTAAAAGGTTAAATCCTTCAGTATATCAATTCCTTAATGAATCTTTTAGATATTTCCTTTTTCCATGCTCAGTTGTTACTTAATAAAAATAATATTTGTTTTGAATAATTTATTGTTTTATATATTTTGTAGCCAATTCATTTTCCTTTAAAATAAAAGCCAATATGTTACATTACATAGTAAATACAAAAGAAATTGCAATAGTTTTATTAACCCTAACCCTCTTTGCAGATTTGTTTTCATCCTGGAAAACAGAATATTTTGATCAAAATAATTTGCAGTGAAAGAGTTAAAAGGGATTAGAACATATTTTGTTATTATGCAGACAAAAAATAAAAATTGAAAAGTTCTATTTAAAAGTTAAAATTTTTTTTTTTAAATATTTTTTATGTACTAAATCATGTGCTTTATAAAAAGGCTTCTGCAGCAGACAATATTTTACTTTCAGAAGTAAGGTCATACACTACAGCAAGGAATCATTAAAGAATGTTCTCTTATTTATGTTAAATTATGTATTTTTTTCTTTCAGCTTTTGTTTTTAAATGAGAATCATTCTGTTTTTTTTTTTTTGTTGTTGTTTTTTTTCAGCAGGCTATTATCTACTAACATGAAAGGGCCCATCAAAAGCTAAAATTAAATTGTTCTAAATGTTTTAACTGTAATTCTAATTAGTTTGATATATAAAGTTTTCTGTCAAAGTCATTTCCTAAAACTTTGTACTTTATTTGTAATAGAAAAGTTAGATGTATCAAAGGCAGAGTTGATTGGAGGAGTGGTCGCAGGCATCTTCATACTGATCATTCTGATCATTATTGCTGTATTGCTGGTGAAGAAAATCAGAAACCAGCCAAAGAAAGCTGTGAAATATTCAGCACCAAGGCCACACTGGAAGCACTCAGTAATGAGTCAGCTAAGGTCATTTTCTTTCATATTAATTATGAGTTATTCCTTTTATGACTTTCAAATTTTTTTTAAGGAATCTTTTTTTCCCAGCTATTATCAGTAGCATAGAATTTAAAAAAACATTTTTAGAACTTTCTGTTAAAAACACTTTTGGGTGTAGAAAAATTGACCACTAATTGTTTAGCACTGTGACCCCCTTCTCCCATGCTCCCATCCAGTAGTAGAGAATGAGGTTGAAGGGGGGACCAAGTGTTACATAACACCATCTCATTCTTTATTTAATGTTTTTTTATACTGGTAGAGGAATGGCATGTCAAGACTTATTGATGTGTTTTTTTTTCTCCATCTTATCAAGTTCCACATGACACTCCACCAAAGATTTTGTTTCTTTTGCTTTTTAGACTATTCATTTTTTTTCTTTGGCCCTCTAGAAGTCATAATGTCTGAGTTTTGCACTTAATGCATACAAATGTTGAGACTATCTATCTTATTCTATTCAAAACTTAACAGCTTAGTATTAAGATATACCCTCTCTCTGGATGTCCTGTTAGGAACAGCTGCTGACTGGAAAAAGTGGAGGGGTTTGGTCATGCAAACTGTCACAGCACTCCTATGACAAAAGTCAAAGGACAGATGAGATGAGAAAGTTCCTTCTACGACTGTGGCATGAGAATGCCCTAATTAGAAGTAAATTAACTAAGGACTGATCTTCTTATCATTGACCTGTACATTTTTAAGTCAGGAGTAATATCGCCCAATGAATAGTTGATAGCAAGAGTGAAAGACAATGGAACAATTTTCAGTCCTGCTTTTATATATGCGTAAAGTAAAGTTCCACTTTCAGACCTTGCGATCTATATGGCAGATGATGTCAAGGTCATCTGTTTCTGTGTCCCATGATTAACGAGGATGTCTTAGAGCCAGAACAATGACAAACCACCTTTACTTTTCTCAGACTAATGAAAGGTACCGTTAAGAGCTGGGTGGACTCAGAGGCACCCAAAGATCCTGAAATTAAAAATCCCAGGATTTGAACGTGGGACACCCAGTTCAGAAGCAAAGCACTTTACCCCTCAGCCACAGTGTCTTCTGCTTTTATGTACAATGAATGTAGCTTTTTTTTTCTACATGGCACAAATAGGCCACTCCTGTCAACTATAAACACAGAAAATAAGTTGGTGTTTGTTTATAATCACTTTCCCTTTTCAAACATTGCTCATGATGTGTCCTTCTTTCTTCCAGACATTTACAGCAGCCATTTGTCTTGTTTTGGAAGCCTCAGCTCTGCATATCTTTCTGACAGTGCTGCTCTATACATTCCTCTTGTAACAGCCTGGATTCTTACTTTGTTGGATCTTTAATCAATCTTATCTTCTATCTTCCTCTTGCCATCAGTTCACAAGTCCTTCTCAATAGACAGTGACACAATTTACTACAAATGAATGAAAAAACTAGATTTAGTCCTGTGCATAAATGTTTACCCTATCTCACTAACTATACCACAATGCACCTTTTCTCTTTTTCTGGGGCTCCCTGAAACAAACCCCATTTTTTATCTATTTAATCAGCCATGCCTTTTTAAATTAGTTATTGAACTATTTTTATTTAACCCTTATGATGCGTGTGATAGTTTAGCCTATAAACATCAAAATTGTAATGTTGTATGCATTCATTGTAAAACAGCTCAGCACCTTAAGGGTTAAATGAAGTGCCTTTATACCTTTAATGAATTCATGTTATGTGCCAAACTATTATGGTCCAATATACTATGTTACACCTCTGTTCGATCTTTTCAGATAAGATAGAAGGTAATTCTTTTTTTATATATCTTTTTTTACAGCCGTCCAGTGAAACTTGTGGATTTTCCAACTCATGTCCAAAAGATGTCATCTGATTCAGACCTTAAATATGCTGAGGAATATGAAGTACTTACATTTTTATGTGTCTCTCTTGACCTTTTTTTTTTTTCCATTTTGTACCTAAGGTAGCCAAATATTTTTTTTTTGTGTGAATACCATTATTTTTTCTCCAGGATTTCATGCCATTACTTTGTGTTCCTAGTTGTAAGGAGTTAAGTTGAGATACTTGGTCATTGTGCTAGCTCATGCCACCTGAAACAAATTAGTTTTAGATCATTTGCCACTAGTTTACAAAGAGAAACTTTACTTTTAACTAAAAATTTTTTTATAAAATTGTTTATAATGCTTTGTAATATATATATATATATACACACTGTTAATGATGAGGCCTTACTTTTCAACTATTAAAATTACTTAAGTACTAATTATGGTACATAGTTCAGTATTCACATCAGTACATAATCTGAAAACACTATTTTTATAGACAGTCTACTTTTTAAAAAATATACAGTAATAGTTTATTCATTTACTCATAAATAATGTTCTACTATGTATATTTTTCCTCCTTTTTTTGTCTCATAGAGTGCCAGACTTAAGTAACATTCTGTAGTATTAAGTAACAAAGAAAATGTTTACAGTGTTTATGTATTTATAGAAGCGGTAATAATTGTTTTGTTTTTTATAATGAATGCTAGCACTCATTTTTATGTTTCAGGATCTGAAAGATGTTGGCAGAGACCAACCATGTACAGCAGCAGAGTTCCCCCCTAACAGACCCAAGAATAGGTTTACCAACATACTTCCATATGACCATTCCCGTGTCAAGTTACTCCCCACAGACGATGAAGAAGGGTCAGATTATATCAATGCTAACTACATGCCTGTAAGCTCACTTTAAATCTAAATCTTAAGTAAACTGTTTAAGCAGGAATCTAATTACCATTGTAACTTATGAGCTCCACCTCAACCCTTTAAATCTAGTAAAAGTGGGGACAAAACAAGGTCAGTAAGGAGACTTCTAAATTTAAATCTATTTTGAAAAACAATTACAACATAGACTCTCTGATGAATCTAAACTTTAATCAATCTTTAAAAGTGAGATTAATTCTATGATTAAATGAATGAATTTAATTATTAATTCTGCCATGTCTTTTGATATTCACTTTAATCAGCCTTTGAAAGTAAGATTAATTCTCTAGTTAAATGAATGAATTACATTAATAATACTGCCATGTCATGTGATATTCAATCTGGACTGTTGCCCTAATAATCCTGGTTTTAAACCCTGCCTGTGACTATTCAGTGGGACGTTTAGTTAGAATGTAATAATCTTCTTAAATTATTAAGGAACTTCTGAAACAAGTTTAGTATAATAATACATAGATAAGTGCCAAACATAGTAATTCTTTTTTTAATGATGGAATATTATTTGTCTGAAAGATAAAAGAGACTCTGAATCTCACACAAAAATGTATATTAGTCAACTATGACTGCGGATGAAAGGGAAAAAAAAATCTTTTTGTCTGTTGTTCACTAAATTAAAAATATTAAAATTCCTTCCTGCAAGCTAGGTTTTTATTTTACCATAACTTTTAAGTTGATTGCTCAACTCATTTGACTTGAGAGTAGATAAGGAATACCTATATTTTTGTTGCTTTGCACTTCACTAGGGCTATAGTTCTAAAAGAGAGTACATTGCCACACAAGGACCACTTCCATCTACACGAGATGATTTCTGGAGAATGATTTGGGAGCAGAACTGTAGGAATATTGTCATGTTGACCAGGTGCCAGGAGAAAGGGAGGGTAAGGTGTCTTGTAAAACTTTAATTATTAATAATTAGAACCATAATGTTTTTTGTTTAATTTAATTGTTAATTGAATTAAGTACTTTACAGCATCTGATTTGTAAAAAAAAAAAAGCATTTTTTTAATTCTATCTTGGTTTAGGAAAAAAGTGATCATTATTGGCCCAATGATGCTGAGCCCAAATTTTATGGAGATCTTCAAGTAACCATTCTAAATGAGACTCATATGCCAGATTGGACTATAACAGAATTTAAAGTTGCCATGGTAAGTCATTGACATTACAGTATACCAATAATTAGATTTATGGACCAGCAAGTTTGTTTTTCTTCAAATATTTTTTTGTGTTTTAATTTGACACATTTTGTGATCAAATCTTTCCTTCTGTATATCCACTTTAATAAAACAAAATTGGACATATCCGTTGTTGTTTTTTTATTCGATTATAATCTACTTGTGCAGTGATGCTTAAACTACAACCTGTGGGCCATATCTTGCCCATAATATGGTACTATCTACCCCTCAGAACGTCTGCTCACAAAACATAATGAAACTTCAGAGGCCTTGGTTTTATCAGACTAGATGGCTTTTTGTGAAGATACTGCCCACTACACATGTCTTAATCTTTTATGTCTATGTGGCTTTTTACTGAAACAGGTTGGGCATTACTGTAATGATGTAATGGTTACAGTGCCCAATTTAGACCTTAAAAGGCCCTAAGATATTTGAAACATGTTGCCCTTTCTAAGTACAGATATCATATGTTTAAGCTAAGTATTTCTTGGGGGTCCTGAGCTATAGTTTCCATCCCAGAATGGTCAATGAACCGTTATTGTACTGCTGAGTTAATAGTTGTAATATTTATTTATAACATCATTTTACTTTGTGATTTTAGAAAAATATCTACATGGAAAGAAATCTTTAATTTCTACTGGTATATGCAATAAGTATATTAGAAATTGCTACTGAAATGTACAAAATCTAAAGCTTCTTTTTTTTTTTGTATAACCTGCTGCCATTAGATGAAGTAAGTATACAGCGTGTACCAATCTTTTACAGGGTGAGCAATCTAGGAATGTTCGCCACTTTCATTATCTTGTGTGGCCAGATTTCGGGGTGCCTAGCACCTGCACATCATTGATACGTTTTGTGAGGACAGTCAGAGAGAAACTGATCAGAGAAGGTGGACCCATTGTAACTCACTGCAGGTAACATTCACTTTTTTTTTTCAGTTTATTTTTAATCTCATAACGAATGAAGTGTGAACTTTATTTTCTCTTCCCATGCTGTATTACTGTTGCATTTGGAATTGATGAAAGGAAATGTGTTATAAAGTTTGTACGGATCTTATCCTATGTCCATTTTAAACGAATTTTTGGGTTCTTTAGATGTTGTCATTAAATGGACCATTTTTAGTGCCTTCTCTGCAAACCTTAGCATTTACCTTTCTGGCTGAGTGCTATAAACCTTTGGCTACCTAACTGAAGAGACTTGAGCTTGAATCCCAAAGTAACTAGAATTTTTAAATTTAAGATTGGATTCAATCTAAAGTCTGTTTGCTGGGTGCCTAATGCATTGAAACTTCTTTCCCTGATTCCCCCCCCCCCTTCATGTCTACAAATGGTATAAAACCAGAGTGAACTTAAGAGCTTGGGAAGCATGGGCCTGTGTCTGATGATATGACTGTGGTTCCCCCTCATGAAGAAAAAAGTTTATTCTGAGTCATCAAACTAAGTCACCCAGCAGTATGTCTCAGTACTTAACAAAATGAATTCCAGTGTTTGTATGACCTTTCTATAACAATTCAGTAATGACTTCATATGTCATAACACTCAATACTTGTATGTTTTCTTAAATACAAATGACTTATCTTTCATTTGTTTTGTTGTTTCTTATGTCATGGGCCCAGGGGGACATATATCCCATTGTTGCTATGCATATACTGTCATCATCTTTTCTGATACAGTAAAATATATTTTCATTAGTGGGAAGCAGGATCGAGAGGCTAAGTACATTTGAACTTGGCTTGGCTACCTATGAAGGGGGATGGAGGTTCGACACCTAACTCGAGCAGTGTTGTGTTTACTTCTTACAGATACCCTCTCTCCAACTGTCCACAAATGAGATTGGATCACAGCGCTCTGAGCATGTTATAAGCATGAAAGCAGCGCTATTCAAAAGCTATAAATTAATATTATTAGTAAGTCTTATTAGTCTAAAAAGATCATACATTTTTAGCCTGTTATTACATTGTGATTATGCTTGCCCTCAGTGCTGGAGTTGGTCGGTCAGGTACCTTCATTGTTTTGGATCATCTCTTGCAACTTATACGAGAGAAGGATGAAGTAGATATCTTCAGCCTGGTGTACAAGCTACGCAAGGAAAGGGTCCTGATGGTTCAGACTGAGGTTAGCTTCTGTTTTGACTATCTATGAATACATTGGTTAGAAATCTGTAGAAAGTTACTTTCTTGAAGGGTCGAGATAACCAATCGAAGATATTGGTTTGGTTGCATGAAAACTACTAGCATTTTGCACTCATTAAAAAAATTTAGTTCTTTCATTTATTTTTATTGCTCTATTTTTCTTTTTGCCTAAGTTTCTAAGTAATATCAGTGTGGTATGTGCTTCCGATTGTAGTAATGATGCTACTGAGTTAAAACCCTGACCATGTCCATCTCCTGCTGTCCTGCAGGATGTTTGGACTTAGACATAATTATCTTCATTGCTGAAGGAGTGCCCAAAACTTATCAAAAAACAAAACAAAGTGGTCTAGTTACATGCAATGCTTATAACTAGTCATCTCAAATTTTTAGAGGATTTCTCTCTAGATCTGTACAAATGTAATTTTAGAGGTAACTTTATACATTTTTTTTTCCTTTTATTTTGTGTCTATTCCCTTAAATTTCAGCGTTTTAGACCAAGATTTGAAGTGCAAGAATACATGTCACTTGTAGGTTGTTTTATTTGAAACAAAAACACCTTTTTTTTTAGGGACTACATTGATAGTGTTTAGAAAACATTTTGTTTAACATTTGGGATTCTTGGATTACATTACTCCTAAAACTTTTTTTTTTACTTTTTTTTCCCTTAAGTTTTTGAAATATATTTTTTTTTTTTTGCATTTTGTTCTGGGTCTAAATAGAGCTTTACAGAGTTATAATGTAACTGGATATAGTGATTGTAGTGACACACCTTAGGGTGACCACAAGTGAATGCGCAAAAATGATGAAATTAATTGAAGACTATAGCTTAGAGATAGCTGAGATTTGATGCTAGGCTTTCATAGTGTAAACATCATTCTTATAGTCACTGAGACCAGACTGTTCCCTTTTGTGATAAAGTTTTAGAACTTACATCTCAAGGTTGTCTTAGTTATTATAGGTTCAACTTTCTTGTGATGTATCCTGTTCTTTGTTGATATATTTAAACTCTGCACAAATTCCTCATCAGAAACAAATTGGATTACTTTACATGGGTCAGCATAGTCCTATTCATTCCTCATCTTTGGACCTGATGACAATGCTTTTTATTATGTATGTCGAAATACATTGTTAGACTTTATTGTGTTACATATTTCTAGAATACTTTGTTTGGAAGATTTTTTTTATATGAATAAATTTGAACAATTTATTGAAGTCCTTATCAAATTTCTAGAAAAAAAAAAATTCTCTTCAATAATCAGTTCTAAAAGTCACACTCAAAATGTTTGGCAGAACAACTTTCAGTACCACTCACTTTCTTTGTAATGTTTAGCACATAATACCATATGGCTGTCTCTTTTTGGTTTCAGAAGTTTGTTAGTTTTTAGCAGTTTCTAAAACTTTTCCATTGTTCTAAGCTGCTATTGTTTTACTGTACAACTGAGTAATCTCCCCTGCCTTTTTTTTTTATATACCTCCTGTCAATGTGTGCTGCCATTTATATTTTCCTATATCTGCCCTAATCAGCGCAATAGTTGGTTCTCAATAAAAACTGGTAATGGCTTTATCTATCTGGAAGCAAAAGTTTTATTTAGATTTCCTCATTCATCTTGCTTTTGGTTAAAGAATTAAAAGGAAGCATCTAGATTTTACCCCTTCACAAATCAATGTTTATATACTGAACCTTCTGTATGTAATCTATCAATATTACAACATGATGGCTGACTAAACCTCTAGTTTTTTGGTTTGTATTTTTTTCACTGTCAACACATTGCTCAGAAACAAAATCCTGCCAACTTTGAGACTTGGTGTAAACTGTCATTCTGTATTGAATTGGCCTAGGATGTAAGAATCTTCTTCCCAATATCCTGTGATATTCTTAATCTTCTAGAACTATATGAAAAACAAATACATCTTGCAAAGCACATATTTGTATATTATTAGTTTTTACTTTGTATGTATTAATCTACCACAATACAGGAAGATAAATTATATTCTGAGAGCTCAAAACTAACAAACAAAAATGTGGTGACATTAGGTGACTACGGTTTATATCATGACTTTAACATTGGTTGTGGTGTTATAACCCCCCATTGTTGTTGTTTTTTTTTAAACACTTTGATGTGGAGATAATTTATTCTCAATAAAAATTTATAAATACTTGGATTCAATTTACCTGATTTAAAGAGTTTAAATGTTAATTTCCTTTTGAATTAGTGAAGTCTTTTTTTTTTAAATCGAATGCTAAGATCAAAACTGATATTTTTCAAGAATTATTTGAAACAGTTATATTTTGTTCATTTATTTGTGAAAATTGGACAATTCATAATCAGCGAGTAACCCCTCTTTCCATCTAATCACAACCTCATCTTCAGGTTTTTGTTTGTTTTTTTTCTTTTAAAGTGTCCCTTGTCTTAAAAAAAAACAAAAAACTATTTAAATTTTCATGTTTTCAAAATAACATTAACACCATTAACACAATTATATATTTTACATCTATATAGTTATTTATTTACTTTTTTATCTATTTATTATTACAACTAAGCAATTCATTATTATCATGATAATCAATAAAACATAATATTATTATTCATATTAATATTCACCAATTTAGAGATACATAATAAATGAATTTGCATTTTGAAACCCAAAACATATTGTGTGTTACTTTAAACTTGACCAGGGTTGATTCCATAACCCACATTCAAAATGCTTAGCTTGCACTGAGATGAAAGATAATAATGAAACCATCTTAGATTATATTGTCCTTTGTTATGATGTTATTGTTTCTCCCTCAAACAGCAACAGTACAAGTTTATCCATGAATGCTTATTGTGTGTGTTAGAAGGGCGAGAGGAAGACATAACCTACATGAACTTTGGACAAGTTAATGCTGCATTTGAAGGTGAGCTTATTTGGCATGACCTTTTTACCAGTAAATGTACTGTTTAGATAGCAGTAAGATAAATCAGAATACCAATCATCAATATAAAACCTAGAGTTTAATTTACTAAATAAATAAACATTAAAAGAGAAAAGGAAAATAATCAATTCATTTTAACACTATGACTATTTCTGTACCAAACTATTGTGTAAATAGAGGGCCAACAACAGTCAATAGTGGATCAAGATACTGATTTTGGTATCAATATGGATCACGGTAATGTTTTATTCTTGAACATGCTACCTGCTTCAGCACATTATATAAAAAAAGATTTTATTCCAGCACAATTGAATAAAGCTTATACATCATGCTTCGCTATTTAGCTATTTAAAACTTTAATAATAAGACATTAACTCAAACAACCCACTAGACTAGAATCTGGCTCTACTATAGAAAACTGTAATGATTGAATATTGTATTTAGGAGTATATATAGTACTTTGATGGAATCAGGGCATTTATTTAAAAAAACAAACAAGATTTACCTACTTCAATCTTAAAAAGCTAGCCAGGAAAACCAGTGACCTGGCAGAATTTAGATCATTGGTTAATATGCACGACTAAATGCATGACGTGTTGGACGTAATCATCTTCTTTTTTGAAGTAACGTCTGTATCATATAAGATAAGATAAATTTATTTATGTAACAAAAAAAGAGCAATAAGACATTTGAAAAAAATGTTTGGACCTTTTTGAATGGAATTAGAGCTTTCTCATGCCTTTTCTGATTATAATAACTAGCACAGAATACTCACCTTGGGTTTTCTAGGGGGGAATGTATTATTTGCTTAAACTAGCATTGTATTTGGCTATGTTTATACAAGTAGCAAATGCAATCCAATCCTTTTGCTTATAGAAATCTTTAGTATCATATTTACAAGACAAACCAGTCAATGTCTGCTACATTTGTCTATCCAGCTCTTTTTTTTCATATTGACCTTTTTTTTTACCCTTTACATCTTTTCATGAAAAAAAAAACCTCTTCAAGTCCTTCAGTTTATTCAATTAACCCATTAGCTCCTTCTGCATTTGGGAAAGTTTTTTCTTTTTAGTTCTAAACCATCGAAGAAGATTTGTAAAATCCCCTTTTCAATATGCTTGCTTAAAACTTAAAAAAAAAAAAGCTTTTTTCTAGTCTCGTTACAAGTATGATTGCAAATCATTTTGGTGTATACAGAATCTACTTTTTAGTAGCATTGAAAAGATTCTTTATAGATAATTTTCTATTACAATCCTTATGGGAAATTGTCAAAAATGTACCCTGTTCAGGCTATGGATATATTTTGGTGTTATTTTTTGTATGTTTTTATGTTAAAACTATTCAAATATTTTTATATTTTCTGAAAGTTCATTAATTTTTCTATTTTTCTAGCTCTAGTTTGTATTTTTCAAAATAAATTTCAATAGAAAAAGAAAAGAAAAAATGTATATCTTAAAATGAGTTATTTCCCTTTGCTTAGGAATATAAAGGTCTTTGTCACAACTGGATTTAGGATTTATTGGGTTAAGCAATGTAGCTTAAAGTAAAATGTATATTCTGCACTTGCCTATATATTTTAACCTACTAACCACCATCTCAATTAACCACTTTCTACTTGGTCTACTACATTTGTATTCGGCACCTTTGTCCTGTAGATCTACTTCATAAAACATGGAATGCAAGCATAGCTTTCAAAAAATTATGATCACTTCACAAAACAGATGATACACTGTAACTAGAAATTGATCAAATTATATTAGCTTAGGAATGAATTTGATGAATGGGAGGATCCATTCATGCAAAGGAAAAGCTCCCGTCGCCTAAGTGTGGTGCCTATGTGGAAACGAGAGTCAGATAGGCTAAGTATGGGAACAAACATGGTCTCCAATGGGCTACCACAGTACAGTCTAGCAAACAATCATTACACATGGTGAGGATGTGAGAGAGGTTCACTAACCCAGTCCCAATCCGTCGATCCATTCCCCAGTGGGGATGGTCCTCCCACGGCAATAGCTTTGGTACAAGGCCTCCAGCCTTTAAGAGGGAGGAACTTACATTGTCGGCTCAAGAAGCCATGTCTCTTGAAAGGCAGGTGTGAATAAATGATCACCTTGTATTGGTAGCCTGCTGACAGGAAGATTGGTAAATAGCCAATCTCTCATCCTGACCATGGGGCAGAGGCGTAGTGAGGGATGGGGCATCATGTCCCAGGCACCACTCTTAGCTGTGTGCTAACACAAACGCAGAGGGGCGCAAAGCATTTCAAAGTCAAAAATGATTCTCTGGACTTTTTTTTCTTTTAGGAAACATTTTCCCATAGATCTAATTCCTTCTTTTGTTACTAGAGTAGATGTCTCATAAATTGCCCTTATGCTAATTTTAATTTTAAGGGAGACTTCCGCTCGCATTAAATCTGATGTATTCCCCGTGTTGGATACAATGCTCTGTGTACGTCACAATATACAGAAGTAATTGGGTTTTCAATATAAAAATCTTTTATTAATAAAAAACTCTGATTCTGATTACAGATTATAATTCAATGAATAGTATATGAGTAAAACTCGGCAGAGTGGGGGGGGCGGTCCAATAAATTTTTAAAATCACAGCTTGCAAACAGAATCAATTAAATATCTATATGATTAAAACGTGTTATTGGTCATTTTAACCGATCTTTATATTATGTCGTTCCCCTGTTTTCCGATTGGGTGGGGGGGGGGGGGCGAATACATATACTGCCATTCGCACCTAAACCCTTTGAGTGGGGGGGGGGCAGTCCTACTTTTATGGGGAAATCATAGTTTGTAAACAAAATTAGTTGAATATCTATATAATATAAGCTACGTATTGATATGTGAACCCATTTGTATATTAAGTCGCACACACACTATAATTTGAAATTTTATCATTAGTAAATATGAAATGAAAAAGGGTTGTACTAGGTGGAAGGGGCGATACATGGAATCGCCTTCGCCCATCTGACAAACCAATGCTTTTTCTTTTTGAATTATAGTTAAGAAATTACAAAATTATTAGAAAAATCTGTCATTAATATACTTTATATGTGCTATAAAATAAATTCTTATATCGAGTCGCACAACCCCTATTCTTTAATGCCAAATGCAATCATTAACAGAAATTATAAAATGGAGCGAGGATTAATCGTTTTCATTCTACTGCCCCTCCCCTTTCCAGACGAAAACATGATGTTTTAAAACAAAATAGTCAAATATGATGACAGAGTTTATGTAATTTCACATAAATTTATCACAAAAAAAGACTTTGCTTTGGAAAATTTAGAATTCATACAAATTTTTCTGAATAAGAGTAACAATTGAGATGAGTTCTGAACTCAAATATTCTTTTCCTAGTAGCCTTTTCCAACCTTTACTCAATCTGCTATTTTTCTAGTTAAATAAATTTGGGAATATAGCTCATAATTTATGCTTCAATCCTAAAAATGCAAACAAATTTAGAGTACAGTCTAATTGGTCCACTTAATTTCTCCTCCCACTTCCGAAACGTTTCGATAGAGCTTTGAGTTATAGTTCTGTAACAAAACAAAGTTACAAACATGCTTATTGAACATAATGTATCACTTACAAATGTACTTTAAAAAAAAAATTATTATTCTAATTGTTTTTTTCGTTGGCGATCTTCAAAGCCTAAATCTAAATATTTGGGGTATCTTCAAATTGTTTTATTTGCAATGTAGTAAGGGCCTTTCTAATTCATATTAGAATATTTTTTCAAGTAAAACATTATTGAAAAGGTCATTTTTTAATAGGATGAATAATGAACTGTAGATGTCAGGAGAATGCGTTTCAGCAGTGAAAAATGTAAGAAAACGCTTTTGGCGCCGGGGCCTTGCCCCGAACCCCACTGATGAATAATTAGCTGTAAATGTCAGGAGAATGCGTTTCTACAGTGACGAATGCAAAAAAAACGATTTTGGCGTCAGCCCCGAACCCTACTAAGGAGCCTTACAGCACTCCCCCAGACCCCCATACTATCAAGAGAAAGGGCTCAACATGTCTGTCTTTTTTTTTCTTCGCAAGAAACACGGCTTTTTTTATTTCTCATATATATGCTGTACTCACGTTTATGCATAGGGTTATGGTTTACAGGGGGTTAGGGTTTGGAAAAAAATTGCCCCCCCCCCCCCCCACGCCAAAGTTCTGAATCCGCTAGTGTATAACAGTGGGCTGATTGTAACATAGAATTTTGATACATCTTCTGAACTTAAGAACTTATTTCAAAAGATAATGTAAAGTGTTTTTCCTAATAATACAGCCCACTGTCTCTGAATAGTACAAATGATAAATGTTTTTATCAACCCAAATTTTGAACTTTATAGGTTATAAAATGTCTAGTGAAACAAATTTCATAATGATATTAAATTGTTAGCAAATCTTGTTACTTTTTCCACACACTGTATGGGTATAAATGAATCAAGCTTGGTATATTATAGTACATAAAACTAGAAGCTTATCCAAACAAATAGTTTAAGCTACTAGATGTAGTCTTCTATATATTTTATTAATTGCTTCATTGAAGTTATCAATTTAGAGAGTTTGCATTTTTTAATAAGCATCATTTTTATATCTGCTTATAGATTTATTTCTATATTTAGACTGTTGTTATTCAAGAGATGTAAACTTTTTTTTTTTTGTTTCATTTATTTTGACAGAGATTTCCAACCTTTTATTTTCGTGACAGAACCTTATTATTTGAGAACACTACAAGTACTGTAGCATTGAAATGTTATTTTCTAGGTTCTACAAATTTGAATACAAGGTTTAGTTTTAGTCCTAAACAAATCCCTATTGTCTTTTACATTTTTTTTTCAAGTAGGCCTCAAATATTTTTTTTTTTTTTTTTAGCTTTATAATATATATGTTTTTACATTACGTTTTTTTTTAAACTAATCAAGTTAAGGTTAAGTGTGTATAACTTATGAATAATACATTGAATCATAAGCTTAAGATATTCTTTCCACTTCCAAATATCAAACAGCATTTTTTTTTTCAAATTCTGATCAAAATGGAGTTTTTAAAAACAGTTTATTTGCTGATAATTTTTTACACAAACAAGGGCTTTAGATTCAGACTTAACATTTAATATGCCTCGTCACTTGTAAGTATGTCCTACACATTGAAAGGGTCTGTTACCTTACTGACAAGATCTGTGAACATTACTTTCCTAATTCTCCTGCAACTTGTCTTTGATTAAGTCAACATACTATTAATTCTGTATTTTCATTAATATTTTATCTTTTGTTGTTTTTTTTTTGGAAATAGATGATGAGGGCATCAATGTTGAAACTGTTTGAAAAGGTCATCATCACCAACATTGGCTTTCTGGTCACTGGACATCACTGCCAAATTCAACATGATGGTTATTGAACATCGCTGTTAACTATGAACTGGTTGCTTGTCATCACTTACAACTAATTTCTGCTAGATATTGGTTGTCACCTCCAGCTAAAACAAATCAAGAATCACAAAAGATAAGAATGGGTTGTTGTTTTGTTCTTTGTTTCATTTTAAAAAAGTGTCGATACAAAACCAGCTGTGATCTCCATGTTTTCTTCAAGTGTAATTGATCTGCTTACCAGAGAACATAATATGAAGGTTTTGAATCGCCTATTTGTTTTCTTTTCTTTACCAATCTCAAAACTGTTTTGTTATATAAGTTTTGGACATGAACCTAGAAATCAAGATAATGGCCTAACAAGGGATGCTGGGGAGTGTGGTGTTTGAGCAATTGAAATAGCAGTCTGAAGCACATACCTCAGGACAAGGCAGTCACTTTGGTGTAATATTACTGTTTGTTAAATTAATTTTTCTGTGTCTAAAATACAATAAATGGACCTGCCGCTCTCTTGCTATACTGCTAAGACTAACTGCTGACCAGAAAAAGTGGAGGAATTAGGTTGTGAGTCACAGCACTCCTAAGACAAAAGTATTGGGACAGATGGTGATGATAATGATGAAACACAATCAGTAATTAGATCACTTGTAGCTAACACATTACTGTCAGGAAAATGCATTTCTCAGCACTATTAGTGGTGACACAATTGTGTCATTTTTCTGGCTGACTGTGTATTTATTTTGTAATCATTCAAGTTAGGATTTTGTCTAATGATGATCTTTAAATACAATCTTAATCATACTTTAAATAGTGATTTTGAATTTTAAAAAAATCTTTTTTTTAATGAATCACTTTCATTTATGATGAATTATATTTTGCGACATCCTAATATATTTTTTGAATAAATTAAGATATTTTCAAATAATAATAAATGAATAAATATGTTACAGGTATTATGGCTATGTAATAGAAGATTATAGAATGGAAATACATTTTTATTTGAATTTGGTACATTTAGATTTGTATTGTCAATAAATTTTTTATGTGATATCATTTTGAAAACCTTACATCTAGAATGTTAATTGTCCAAATGTTAAGGAAAATTTATTGAAAGCTATCATTTCATTTTTTAGAAGAGGGATGTGGATTTTTTTACCTCTTGTTTACAGCACAGACAATCTTTAGTTCTAAATGTTATTTCTTTTATATTTGGCACTTTTTTTTTTACTATTGTACAAAACATATTCTGTAATTTCTTGTCTACTGTTTGTTTTATAGAAATATATATAGAGAGAGAACATAATTCAAAGATAAATTAATTATTTAGATATTTTTACAAACATTTGAAATTATTTTAAGTCATTGCTTAGGATGAAACTTCTACTCTTTCAGAAATTGCTTGATTGACATAATGAAAAACTTGAACCAGTGTATATTTTCAACAACCAAAAAAAAAAAGCTTTGAACTTTCTGTTTTTGTATTATTATTTTTTTTTATTATTATTTTGTAAAGTTTTTGCTTGTTTCTTGTCAACTTTCCAAATATTATGTAAGAGAAGAATTGTTCTCATTTTAAGGGGGGGGGGGCGGCGATTTTGCAGACGAGCTGCATTTTTTTCCCATTGAATTGAAAATTTAATTTTATCTTTTAGTTTTAGTCTAAAAGTGGTGAACTATTGAAAAGACATCTCCCCCCCCCCTTCCAGGTGATCATTGTAGAAAATCAAGCTGTGTTTACTTTCTAATATCATTAGTAACAAAAAAATGTTTCATGATATTTAGTAATAGCAGTGTTTAACCAAATCATGCAGTGTTTAATTTCCAATATAATTACTAACAAAAAATATTCTACAGTTTTTGTTTTTTTTATTCCATTCCTGTTTGGTTTTATGATTACATTTTAGCAGCTTTTAAAATGTAACTCCAAATGTGTGTACTTAAAGAACATTTCCAAACACTTAATTTATGTTCATATAGCTGCATCATAAACCATCAAAATCAAATGTTACATTCTGAATATGCCTCACATGCAATATGTTTATGGTGCATAAATATTTTACATAATAACTTTAATTGTCCACTTTTGTGACCATTGCTTGTTTGTTTGTAACTGTTTTACTTTTATGTCATGTTTTTTAACTCAATGAGTGCGGAGCGTCTATCCCATAGACGGTCTGTCTGCCCTAAACGCACGGAACGTCTATCCCATAGACGTTCTTACCCTACCTTTGTTTCGTTGCATTTTTAAATTAAAAATTTTAACTAACAACAGTGGAACTATTTTTAATTTATAAAAGAGTTCTTCATCCTTTGTTTACATAGAAATTAGAAGCTTTTGGCTTTATTTAGACATTTATTTATTACTTTTTTTTACAATGTAAAAAAACGTTGCCATGACTACGCTAGTCCAAGACACACCCACAATGTTGACTACTGAAGAAACTTTATAATTATTCTAAAAATTATCACAAATAAATAGTAATAATGAAGAATTTGATCTAGATTAGATTCAGGCTTCAGGTAGGTCTAAATTTAGCGTATTTATATGATTATATGATATATCTATATTATTAGTATTTAGATCTAAATCTATTATTGTCAGTAGGCTAGGTGTAGTCTGTAGATCGAGATTGACTAGATCTAAGCTTTTATCTCTAGACTTGGACTCTAGATCTAGATATATCTTTAGATCTAAGCTTTTGGTAAATAAAAAGAAAGGAAATGGTAGATCTACATCCAATAATCATCTACTGTGGGCATTTTTTCCCCATTTTCTTTTTTTTTTTTTAGTATTGTTTATCTGTAAAAATCTACAACATCATGGCTATGCTTGTCCAAGACACACCCACAATGTTTACTACTGAAGAAGCTTTATTATTGTTTTATTTATACTTCTATGAATTGTAATAATGAAGATCTTGATTAAGATTTAGCATAGAATGAAGCAGACTTGGACATTATTAGCATTTAGATTTAGATCTAGATCTAGTATTGCCTTATATGCTTAGGCTTAGGCCTTAGCCTTAGACTAGGGCTAGGTCTTGAATGTAGATCAAGGTTGACTAGATCTATGCTTTTATCTTTACACCTTTGTAGATTCCTATAGATCTAACCCTTAGATAAATGAAAACAACAGAATTGGCAGATCTAAATCCAATATTCATCCACCATGCTGGGCCTTTTCTTGGTATATTTTCTAGCAATTTTTTTTAGTATTGTTTTTTGGTAAAAATCATCACCATCACTATACTGGTTCAAGTTGCACTCCAAAAGGTTTACTACTAAATAAAAGTAAAATATAAAACTATTCTAAATCCATAATTTATCACAAAGGAACAGTAATAATGATCTATTCGATGTCTAAATCTTAGGTAAAATGAATTAGGATTTTTATTGTCCTTCATCTAGTTAGAGATTTAGGCTTTGATCTCTCGCTAGCCTATGTCTTGCACTGGTCTAGTATTAGAATGAAAGATGTTCTATGCAAATAAAAAGAAGACAAATCTAGATCTATATCCCATTGATTCAAATGTACATAATATTTGAGTGCATTTGGTTGATAGATTTAGTGCTGGTATCTATTGTTATTGGTAGTAATGAAAAGCGCAATAATTTTCACTTTTTTTTCTGACTAAAAAACCAGGTAAAAATAATAATATAATCAATGATTCATCATCTTTTATTGACTATTTTATCACATTTCTTTTTGAAAATATCACAAAGGAACAGTAATAATGATCTATTTGATGTCTAAATCTTAGGTAAAATGAATTAGGATTTTTATTGTTCTTCATCTAGTTAGAGATTTAGGCTTTGATCTCTCGCTAGCCTATGTCTTGCACTGGTCTAGTATTAGAATGAAAGATGTTCTATGCAAATAAAAAGAAGACAAATCTAGATCTATATCCCATTGATTCAAATGTACATAATATTTGAGTGCATTTGGTTGATAGATTTAGTACTGGTATCTATTGTTATTGGTAGTAATGAAAAGCGCAATAATTTTCACTTTTTTTCTGACTAAAAAACAAGGTAAAAATAATAATATAATCAATGATTCATCATCTTTTATTGACTGTTTTATCACATTTCTTTTTGAAAATGCTGTAAATAGTCTAAATATGCTGTTTCAACAGTAATACAAAGAACAAAATCTAAATTTAGGTCTCAAAAGTTCTAAAGTTGGCATCCATTTTTTTTTCTGAGTGTCATATTATTTAGATTATAATTTGTATCTTATATTTAAATAGAAAAATGTTTACATTTTCACATTCTCCATTCATTTACCTTTACTTTGATACCAAATTTGTTACTATAGCATCATTGGTACTTAAACAATAAATTTTTGTTTTAGCCATGTTTGGAACATTTTCTTATTTTTTTAAAAAAAGTAGCATTTTTTTGAAAACAAAACACAGCAGTCAAAGAGTTAATGAACCATTGCTGACACCAAATGTTAATCTAAGTGCCTGTTTTAATATTTGTATCACATATTGGTTGATCAGCTAAAATCATTATATTATTTCATTTTTCAAAAGTATGGTATAGATATTGGAGTTGCTTCAGAGTGCTTTCAAATCTGCAATATCTTGTTATTCTATATAGATCTCTGTAATGTTTTCATATCTTTTGTCCACACATAAATGTGACATTGAAACCAAAAAGTCTTTCCCTCTCTATAGCAACATTTTCTGATCAAATAAATCTAGTACCGGTAGTATTTCTGATAGTTCCATTAACAAATGTATGAAACTAATTGAACTATTATATTTTGGCAATAAATTAAATGTAAACTCATTAACATTAAAAAATATTTTTAATTATTTATTTATGTATTTAATATTTATTTAATATGTATACATTTCATTTCATACTTTAACATGTCATACATATTGAAAAAAGTAATAGTTCAATTAGTTTCAAATGTTATTAGACAAGATTTTATAAATAGTTCATTCTCTTATAGGATTGTAAAGACCCAGCTGCAACCAAACAATTTTGTCAGTAGAATTAATGCATCTTCAGAACGCATTCTAATGGCTTCTATTGTCTGACGTATTAAGGGAAGCTTTCTTAGTTCCATAAAGATTTTATTTCATAAAATGTTTGAAAGCAAATTGAATTCCTTGACTGTGTATCTACTGAGCATCGATATGCTGGAGTTAGTTTCATGCAGACAGAAGTTTAAATAGCTGGCAGTGATGTGAAAGGTTTTTTCATGCATTGTAGCACCAAATGCTCTTTGCATACCCTCAATACAAAAACTTGCCTCTTTGTATTTCTCACTGTACTCTTTACCAAAAGAAATCACTTTCTGTCTTTCAAAAGTAAATGTGGATGTAACTTTATGATGTGTAGGAGATATAGTTTTATAGTTGTTAAAATTTTCTATTCATTTTTTCTTGCTGCCCTTTTTGGCTTTGTGACCTAAGGTCACATTGGGAAATCACTGAACATCTTGTCGCTAAATCTGTCATTTGTTTTCAGTTTCATAACATCCTGACTTGTATTTTTTTTAAATTTTATTGGAATATCTTTAATGACTCATCTTTATTGCTTGGAAATGTTTGTTAAACATTTTGTATTTATCATAAACAAGGAGCCTCATTTAGTATTCCTGTAAAATACTAGAACAAACACAATGTCAAGTGATTTAGAGAACAACTTTAAAAGCAACCAACCCAGGCAAAACTAGATGGTAATTAAATGATGAGTTTAGTCTAGCTATTGAAATATTTCATTAGATTTAACATTGATCTAATTTTGTACAGTAGCTTTATGAACACTTTCAAGCATCATAGGAATGAATGGAATGACTACTTTCAAGTGTTATAGTATCATGCCTTGTTATAGTATCATTTATCTTTAGGTTTGTGTTTTGGTGAATAGTAATTAGGGTCCTATTGAAACATTTTTCTATCAACCAGAGCCTCTGCCTACAGTTACCTGCTTAAGGCTTTTTAAAAGATATTTTTATATAAGATAAATTCTATGTATAAAATTATTTTAAAATGAAATCATGCATTTATGAGCCTAGTCATTTTTTTTTATTAAAAACAAAATATATATAAAAGATTGAATGAAACTGTGGTGTTATTTTTGTTTCTTTTATTACATTGTTTTTGCATTTTCAAGACAGAAAAAAAATCTCCAAATTGAATTCTTTCACTTCTTTGCTTTTACTATCAGCAGTTACTAACAATACTCTCATTCAAGATTCATTGATACATGATTTATATAACCAAAAAAGAAGTTTAAAAAAATACCCTTTGAAGACCTCGCTTTTATGTAGAAGGGAGAGCACTGTTCAATCGCTGCAATATTGCAAGGCTTATCTTCCACTAGCTTTGTACAATCTAGGTCTTTTGTTTGAAAATTTATTATGACTATTTCAATAACTAATTGGTTAATTTGTTTTGTGTTGTCATCGAGAATTAACAATTGTGAAAAGTTTCAACTTGATCTGAAAATGACAAGTGAAAGAAATAACTTAACAGATTTTGACCAGTCAGACGGAGTAAGCTGATATAAGCCTCGTTATTATAAAGATTTCAAGTCAGTGTTAAGTAGTAAAATTTCACAATAATACATCAATCAAATTCATCAATCATTAAAATAACCAGAAATCTGACAATTCTTGAGTGTTTCATACCTCAAGGTGAGACAAAATAATACAAGTAGGTAAACTAGATGTGTAGGCCTACGTGAGTACATGTTGAAAGCTGGCTTTATATTTAACTATGAAAACTTAACTAATGGAGATTTATAGACATGGCGAAACACTTTAAATAGCTCAGCTTTTTTGGTGTCTCAGGTGTACAATCTAAAGGAAGTGCTGAGGAGATTTGGTTTTTCAAGAGTCTATGCCCGTAGTATTGTGTCAACATTCTCACGACAGAATCAAACTTAGACTTAGATCCTCCCACGCCGTTTGGCACATTGCGCGGCAAGCTGACTCCACAAAGATCTGTCACCGGCAATGCCTGAAGCCTCCTCTCACCTGGTGTCCACTGCTCTGAGGTCCTCCATGAAAGTGTGGCGCCAAGTTATACGAGGACGTCCCTGTTTGCGCTTTCCTCGAATTGCATCCATGTCTTCGCAACTCTTGGTCGCATGCGTAGTTCATTTTGTCGGAGGACATGTCCCGCAAACCTCACGCGACGCTCTGTCACAACGTCTGATTGGTCGACTCCCGTTTCAGTATAGGATTTCCTTGTTTTGTTTGTAGCACGAATGCTTTCAATATGGATGAAGCATTAGTGTGGATACTGTCAACATTATAGCCCATTTCCTTTTTATTTATTTATTTGGTTGGCAAAACTGAAATTAAATATATCGTCCTTGACATTGGTTATCCTGAAACTACCTATATAAGCCTACACTCTAGGAGTTAAATTCGGATGCATGATTCAAGGGGCGAGCCCATATTCATTTATTCTGCTTCGAAAACATAAACCCACGTGATCACTACTCAATAATACAACTCTTAAACAAACGCGCGCACATTCCGCATAGGATACAACACACGCAAACATGTGTATACAATAACATACAGAGGGAGGGGGGTCACACGCACACATGTGATACAATAACACACGGGGGGCCACACACACACGTGATACAATAACACACACGCACACATGTGATACAATAACACACGGGGGGCCACACATACACACGTGATACAATAACACACACGCACACATGTGATACAATAACACACACACGTGATACAATAACACACACGCACACATGTGATACAATAACACACATGCACACATGTGATACAATAACACACACGGGGGGCCACACACACACGTGATACAATAACACACACGGGGGGCCACACACACACGTGATACAATAACACACACCGGGGGTCACATGCACACATGTGATACAATAACACACGCACACATGTGTGAAGATATATGTGTAAAACAAGAGTGTGAGCTAGGACTAGGTTTGATACAATAACACAGACGCACACATGTGTGAAGATATATGTGTAAACAAGAGTGTGAGCTAGGACTAGGTTTGATACAATAACACAGACGCACGCATGTGATACAATAACACAGACGCAAGCATGTGATACAATAACACAGACGCACACATGTGTGAAGATATATGTGTCAAACAAGAGTGTGAGCTAGGACTAGGTTTGATACAATTAACACAGACGCACACATGTGTGAAGATATATGTGTCAAACAAGAGTGTGAGCTAGGACTAGGTTTGATACAATTAACACAGACGCACACATGTGTGAAGATATATGTGTCAAACAAGAGTGTGAGCTAGGACTAGGTTTGATAGTAAATGTATGAGAAAGAAAATTGTTTTTATAAAGGTTCACAAACTGCGGCTCGCGGCTTTTGACTCCCTGGCTGCGGCTCTTCTATTAAATGTTTAGTGTAGGCATTTATTAACTTACCTTGTTTTAGACAAGTAATATTTTTGAAAAGCAAGCCTACAGAAAAGAGGCACATTAAAAAAAAAAGCAATAATAGTAAAAACAGTCAGTCGCAAACATGTGGGGCGGACTGGTTTCAAACTAAGCCCTGGCATTACCATACCATCCGGCTCACTAACGGATTTCCATATGATGTTCATCTATTGTTACCTGCCCTGATAATACTTAAAGCTTTGATAATGCATCCATGATCGAAAACTGAACGCGAGCACGTAAAAGTGGGTTCAGAGAGGTCTAATTGAACGTATTGTGTTTCTGTATCTGAATAGACTGAGAGGTCTAATGGAACGTATTGTGTTTCTGTATCTGAATAGACTGAGAGGTCTAATGGAACGTATTGTGTTTCTGTATCTGAATAGACTGAGAGGTCTAATGGAACGTATTGTGTTTCTGTATCTGAATAGACTGAGAGGTCTAATGGAACGTATTGTGTTTCTGTATCTGAATAGACTGAGAGGTCTAATGGAACGTATTGTGTTTCTGTATCTGAATAGACTGAGAGGTCTAATGGAACGTATTGTATTTCTGTATCTGAATAGAATGAGAGGTCTAATTGAACGTATTGTATTTCTGTATCTGAATAGACTGAGAGGTCTAATGGAACGTATTGTGTTTCTGTATCTGAATAGACTGAGAGGTCTAATGGAACGTATTGTGTTTCTGTATCTGAATAGACTGAGAGGTCTAATTGAACGTATTGTATTTCTGTATCTGAATAGAATGAGAGGCTATAGAAAATTTCAGTTAGTAAAAACGTTTGAATAGTGTATTTAATAATAATATTTAGAAACTCTTTAAAAAAAAAGAAAGTTGAAAAAAACTATGTATTATAGTAACTTGTTCTCTGCGAATAGAGCTAAGAAAAAGGTCTTAAGGCAAATGATGTGAAGCTCATCTTTGAACTTTGATTAACGAGGATGTAGTGTGGCCAGCACAACTTCACATAACCATAATTACTTTCTCAAACTAATGCGAGGTTGTTTTTTGTTGTTGTTGTTGTTTTTATTTAGAGATATCTTAAAATGGCGACATTGAGAATTCTAACGTTGTCTACCACCCAAACGTGAGACCCTCTCAAATGACAAAAGTGTGAGGTTTAGAAAGTTGGAGTTTATTGATTGATTTCTTTGTTGTTTTTTTAAAGTCAGGGATTTCAATTTAATCCATTTCAACGAGCCTAAGTGTCCAATATTAGATCTATATTTAAGTCCGTTTCTTTTTTTCTCTAAATGTTTTAAAGGGTGACGATGTCGCCGTAGTTTTGAAAGACAGTACGTCAACAAGCATATAAACCTTTCTTTATGTTATTCATTAAAACACCAGACGACTGATAAAGTCAATACTGTTAAAATAATTTTTTTTATCCAGTAATTACTAGTGAAAATAGAAATTATATACAGATAATACAGGCTTCGTGTGTCTGTACACATAAATGCTTTATGCAAACAGTGGTAGCTAGCTTGCGGACTGTTAATGCATACGCCTTTTAAAATTAATTTTTATATATTTGGATAGTATATACTTATTAAGCTAATTGATAAGCCCCCAGGATGTGAGGCTACGAATCATCTTTATAGTGTCTCTAAAAGTTTGCGCAGACTATTATTTTTGAAAAGAAAGGCTACCCTTCAATTACCAATAAGAAACCAATCATCATGAGGCGTTATGTAGGCCTACTTTTGTTTGTCTTTTACGATTGACTTTTATTGCTGTCGCTTGCACAGTGCACATTTTATTTGTAAATAAAATTTTGGTTATCGATCGTGTTTGCCGTTTCATCGATTCTACAAAATGTCATTGTTATTAAATTATCTATTAGAAGGAGTATTGATTTGCAAAATTGATAATAGATTTAAGTTGTGTCAGCATTAATTGAAAGATTTGCGAGAGGGTTTTGTTCTCTGCACTTTAGTATGCGCATGCGTAGAGGCACTCTTTTGAAACGAAAACATCAATGATGGAACTGCGGTGACGTACAACGGTAGGCCTTTTTATTCCATTTTTGGATGTTCAATGATTCAGAAACTTTCTAGATTTAAGAATACATGAGCGGCTTGTCATTGGAGGTCCTTGGAGGCGTCACCTGTAGTTCTACATAATAAAGCTTGCATTCGAGTCCTAAGATTAATGAGAAATGCAGTATTTCCCGTGGCTACGCAGCCCCACCTGCGAACCTACATATTTTGCCACCTCCAGGGCAAGCATAACCGTTCTCCGCCGGTGGTCAATTAAGATTTTCTTTTCGCCGTCTACGCTGTCCTCGGCAGCGGATTTTCTTTTGGTCTCCAATGTGTATCCCGCGGCCTTTGTAGGCCTATCTCTCCAGCTGTCTCGTTATGAGGCCACATGCCGCATAACCTATGCCAGCTAAGGCAAATTGGCACCTAAGCTGGTCTTTAAAGCGTTTCCGTGGGACACCTCTGACCACCTTTTAGCTCATCAAAAAAAAATTTCTTTTGGCAGACGTTCGTCCCCCGAACGGGATACGTGCCCTTCCCAGCATTAGGCCTACTGTCGCACCATGTGTAGCTCTACACATATAAAAAAATATTAAAATATATGCCTGCAGTTCTACACATATAAATAAAAGATGCTACTATGTGCCTGCAGTTCTACACATATAAATAAAAGATGCTACTATGTGCCTGCAGTTCTACACATATAAATAAAAGATGCTACTATGTGCCTGCAGTTCTACACATATAAAAAAAAAGATGCAACTATGTGTCTGCAGTTCTACACATATAAATAAAAGATGCTACTATGTGCCTGCAGTTCTACACATATAAATAAAAGATGCTACTATGTGTCTGCAGTTCTACACATATAAAAAAAAAGATGCAACTATTTGCCTGCAGATCTACACATATAAATAAAAGATGCTACTATGTGCCTGCAGTTCTACACATATAAATAAAAGATGCTACTATGTGCCTGCAGTTCTACACATATAAATAAAAGATGCTACTATGTGCCTGCAGTTCTAGACATATAAATAAAAGATGCTACTATGTGCCTACAGTTCTACACATATAAATAAAAGATGCTACTATGTGCCTGCAGTTCTACACATATAAATAAAAGATGCTACTATGTGCCTGCAGTTCTACACATATAAATAAAAGATGCTACTATGTGCCTGCAGTTCTACACATATAAATAAAAGATGCTACTATGTGCCTGCAGTTCTACACATATAAATAAAAGATGCAACTATGTGTCTGCAGTTCTACACATATAAATAAAATATGCTACTATGTGTCTGCAGTTCTACACATATAAAAAAAAGATGCAACTATGTGCCTGCAGTTCTACACATATAAATAAAAGATGCTACTATGTGCCTGCAGTTCTACACATATAAATAAAAGATGCTACTATGTGCCTGTAGTTCTACACATATAAATAAAAGATGCTACTATGTGTCTGCAGTTCTACACATATAAATAAAAGATGCTACTATGTGCCTGCAGTTCTACACATATAAATAAAAGATGCTACTATGTGTCTGCAGTTCTACACATATAAAAAAAAAGATGCAACTATGTGCCTGCAGTTCTACACATATAAATAAAAGATGCTACTATGTGCCTGCAGTTCTACACATTTAAATAAAAGATGCTACTATGTGCCTGTAGTTCTACACATATAAATAAAAGATGCTACTATGTGCCTGCAGTTCTACACATATAAAAAAAAAGATGCAACTATGTGTCTGCAGTTCTACACATATAAATAAAAGATGCTACTATGTGCCTGCAGTTCTACACATTTAAATAAAAGATGCTACTATGTGCCTGTAGTTCTACACATATAAATAAAAGATGCTACTATGTGCCTGCAGTTTTACACATTTAAATAAAAGATGCTACTATGTGCCTGTAGTTCTACACATATAAATAAAAGATGCTACTATGTGCCTGCAGTTTTACACATATAAAAAAAAAGATGCAACTATGTGTCTGCAGTTCTACACATATAAATAAAAGATGAAGCTATATGCGATGGATTTTTTAAAACTTTGAACTTTGATCTACATAAAAGTACTTTAAGACGTAATCATCTTCTTTTTTGAAGTAACGTCTGTATCATATAAGATAAGATAAGATAAAATTTTTGAAATCAATAAATCAACAAAGATAAGTCAAACTACTTTATTTATGTATTCTTACTAGTAGTAGTCACTACTCCAAGAAGCAGAAAAGAATCTAGTTTGAAAATATAAAAAATACTTTAAAAAAAAACAAAGCTAGTATTGAGTGTAGGCTTATCATATCAACTAGTTTGGATCAGTCATGTAGTTAAATTTCTAATAGATCTAGACAAACAATAATAAATCTGTGCGATTAGAAATGTTTTTACCAAATGTTTTGTTGAGTGCAATTTGATGTTTTTGGCTTCCTAAATACGCTATGATCATATCACTTGTTTGGAAAAATTATAAAAGGGGTGGGGGAGAAATGAAGCTGGTATTTGTGTAAATGTTACCGCGATCGCTTTTTAAATGCATTTAAAATTTTCGAACTTCTCAAGCTAACACACTGTACCAACGAAGTGCTTATGAAAATAAATGGTTTTGTAGTTATCTATTGTTAGCTCTACACGAAGTATAAGGGGAGGCTATTTCAGCTTATACCGGTACATTCTTTCCCCTGTTCGATACCATACAAATAACAATAGTTAGTTAATGGACTAAATGGTAAATTATTTTATTGATTCTTGTTTTGTCGTGTACAATAAATGATTGAGCAAAGTTTCAACTTATTACGAGAATGGGTGTGGGAGAAATAACGTCTTTGACTTTTTACCAGACAAAGTGAGTTGATATAAGCTTAGTAAAAAAAAAAATTAATTATACTATCTGAACATACATAATTGGAGAAACACATATAATTGAATAAGACTTTCTTTCCATAAATCACCTACTTTGACTAACGTAACCATGTCTATGCTTTATTACGCGTGCTTCAATATCATCGTTTGATTTATAATTCAATGATCTTTTCTTGTAACCTTTTTAAGGTGAAGGCAGACAGGAACATTTGTTAAAAACAATTATATACACACAAACAAACGCCCCTCCTACTACTGTTCTACACACACGCACACACACATCCCGCAAGTAGGTCTACTGTAGCACACTCAGAAACACATGTGATCATTAAGTTTTCTAAGCTATGTTTTATTGTACAACTAGGGGCGTAGCTTTCAGGGGACCAAGACACTACTCCTTACCCAACACCCAGTATTATTAACTATTTTAAATCTATACATCAAAACGAATCTTAAACTGTTACCTTTTCATTTTAATGAATGTTAAATGGGGGAAGTTATTTTTTTCCGAAATATTTTTTCTACGCCCTTGTGTTTAATATAGACTCGACTGGCCTAAACTATAATTATATTTACTAGGCTGAAAAAACAGCTCACGTTTTAACTGGACTTTAAAAACAACAACTCTTGAAACACGAGGACAAGGGGATTGCCCACCGTGTCCGACCCCTCTCGGCTCTTACACCAATTTAATTGACAGGTCTTCCAACCACGTGACCAGGTATCGACTACATTTAATGAAGTGGAGTCTCTACCTTAGGGATATTGTTCTTCAACACCACCACTAGCGTCATCATGATGGTCTGTGCTTTCACCTGTTTGTTGCTCTCTGTCGTGTGTCTAGCTGTCCAAGTTTCAGGTAAGCGTCTGGTCATCGATTTGTAAACCTTACCTGCTTATTTTTTTTTATATAATCTTATCTTATCTTATAGAATACAGAAGTTACTTCAAAAAAGAAGATGATTACGTCCTACGCGTCATACATCTAGTCATGCATGTTAACCGTTAACCAATGACTTAAATTCTGCCAAGTCATTGGTTTTCCAGTCTAGCTCAGGCAACCCATTCCATGCTCTAATAGCACTAGGGAAGAAGGAGTATTTGTGCAAATTCGTCTTAGCATATGTGCTTTTATCTTTGTTTAGATTTTGTTTTTGTATTTGAAGATTTATAACAAACGATTATTATCTTAGAAAATAATGACGTGCTTCAAAATAGATAATTAATTACGTTCTTATTTTGAATATTCTTTATATTTGACTAAAGTAACCCTATTAATGAAATCGAAAAAATTCGGAATGCTTCAAGACAAAAGAACTCAAAGTAAAGTGGGGAAAAAAAAACAACATAAAACACTAAACCATTATTTAAAGGTACAAAAACACAACCTAATAAAATACTCTAGTTAACGCTCACGATTACATTAGTCATTGGTTTTCCTGGCTAGCTCAGGCAACCCATTCCATGCTCTAATAGCACTAGGGAAGAAGGAGTATTTGTACAAATTTGTCCCAGCATATGGGACGAGGAATATGTCTTTATCTTTGTGTCTGAGTATTTTATTAGGTTTTGTTTTTGTATTTGAAAATTATGGTTCAGTATTTTATGTATAATTGCTACTTTACTTTTAAGTCTTCTGTCCTTAAGGCTTTCTAAATTAAGTGATTTTACTAAAGATGTTACTCTAGTCAAATGTTAGTAGGCTTAGCCTTCTAAATTATATGATAATAGTATATCAAGGGAGTAGATATTCATAATTCAGTTCGATGAAAATTAAACGTTTCAATGTATAGGCCTAGCGATCTAAAAAAAAAATATGTTCTACTTTACATTAATCCCTTGGGCATCAGCCTCGTTTTCAACGAAATACGGTACATTTGCGTCATTAGTAGGCCTATTTTGGATTGAGAATGGACGCTCCCTTTTTTTTCAGATGTAAATATTGATGAATTGAAACGGATTGAGGAATGTTAAAGTTTTAATATACAGGCTCAGCTATGTTTTAAATAGAAATCGGTTGTAGACTAAACTGTTTCTTTACAGTTCAACTCTGTAGTCAACGAGGTACGTTATACTTGTCCTACTCAAGGATGCTGAAAATGGGCGCTCCCCAACCCTAAATTCTTTTTTTTCGTTGAGGGGTAGGGGAGCTAGCAGTTGTGAATATTTGTTTAAATAGGAGATGCTTCTCTAAACAAATTGTTTAATTAGACGATACTATGCTAAAACATTTGTTTCAGTTATTTAAACGATTCTTTTTGTCTCATTCGCTATGGACTAAATACATTGTTCATCCTTCGTTCCTTAAAGAGTGAAATTAACGCACGGGTACCTCAAGAAAGGTTTCCTTGTCTGCACATACAATTAATTAGTTAAGAGAGGGATATAGCAATGCCATCTTAATATACAGACAAACATAGGGTAGAGCGACATAGTGTTTTGTTTTGAGCGCTTTCATTATGTGAGCATCTGTATGGTATGCACTTCCGTTTGTCGTTTAGGTCCATGGCGCCCCCACTTTGCGAGTACTGTGACTCTCACCTCACCGTGGAACATATCCTCGTTGATTGCCCCAGATACCAGGATGTCAGGGCGAAATATTTTAGAGCCACTAATCTAAAAACACTATTTAATAATGTCGACCCTGGGAAGGTACTGGGCTTTATTCGGGAAGTGGGGCTATCTACGAAGATCTGATTTCTGAATTTGTGAACATGCACTATTTACATTAGATTTTTACCAAATATTTAAATTTTTACTACCTTTACTATTTTAACTGTGAATAGACCTTGATTTTAATTATATGACTGTATAGAATCTGGCCCTTGTTGTTTAGAGAGAGAGTAGTCCTTAAGGGACTGCAGGCACGACATGGCCTAAATTGTGCCGATGTGCCTCAAATCAACAAATCAAACAACAAATCAAATCTAGGTCCATGGCCCGATCTTGTGTTTCATCTCATTTTGTGCATGACATTATTGCAGTTTGAGACAGGTCTTAAAATCGTCATTAAAAATGTAGTTTCCTTGACTTTGCCCTCACATTCACAAACTGAAGTAGTACAACTAGGCAGCCGTCTAAGGTCTCCGATTGGTGGACGCCTCGCACAAGACTACAAACAATTTTTAAGAGAAGAAATAGGGGAACTTGTGGCCTGTTATTGTTGGAATACACTAGGTTTTAAATAAATTGCTTATTTTTCTTTTTTGTCGCTGTTTTTTATTATTATTTTTTTTTGTTTCTATTGCATTTGGGGCCATCAAATTCCATTTGCCTTGGGCCTTCAATTATCTAAGTCCCGCCCTGTGGTTACATAACGGTTTATACCAAATTATTATAAGAAAGAGGAGACGTCTCTTATTTAAAGAAATATTAATTTCAATTGTTACCTCCATAACCCCACTACTTGCCAGAAAAATAAATTTAACTGGTCGGGTTAGGGTTTATCCATAATCATTTTTAGAGAATTTTGAACCTATATAGCCTATACAGTTCGCCAACAAAAATATTAAAAAGCCTAAATGAAGAGAATTAACAAAATACAAAACAAATATGATTATCTTAGATGTAGATGACTGGTATTCACTTTGGACTGTCGTCACGATGACCCATGATCAAACAGTGCACACTGCAAAAGATTTGTGCTATCCCTTAATATTCATTTTCAAACAAACATTGACACCACTTTTTAAACAAAAAAAAAAGGGTGTATACCATAAACCTTCCAGCGCTTCCATATACACAGAATAACCACGAAGGGGCCAGCACTGATTGTTATACTATAAGCTTGCAGTTTGTTAAAAGGTTAAACCAAAGCGGTTAAATAACACTGGCTAAAATATGTAGAAACTCATTTCCGTAAGCAAACACTTTCAGGTTGGGGGGGGGGGTTAATAGGAATGTAATTAAAATACTACAAGACTTGCTTTACATCAGTTCAGGAGCAAAAGTCAGATTATTTGCAGACGATTGCATAAAGAGATAGAACAACAAAAATAACACAACGTATTTAAATTTTACAAAGCGAATTAGATGAAACGCAGAAATGAGAATCAAATTGAAGCCCCGTCCTTCCACCCAGAAAGATGCCAGCTATTTAGAGTAACAAAAAATTAAATAAAATAAAAAACTAAAAACAAATAAAATCTGATTATATTCGTGGTAAATCAGTTACACAGACTAAAAACTCAAATTATCTAGGTGTAATAATAAGCTAACATGGAGCCCCAATATTAATTTTAAAATAGCATTATGGTTATAGATATACATTTTTACAAATCAAATTTGGACATAAAACAAAATGCTATTTAAACTTAACTTCGCCGATATTAGAATATGCATCCTCCGTTTTGGACCCCTAAACATGAGAAAAAGAAACTGGAACAGACGTGAGATAGAGCAGAGAGATTTATAACAAAACGATTATTCACATTATATTATAGTAACACAATTAGTAAAATCATTGAATTTAGAGACACATCATGACAGTAGAATAAATATGAAAGTAGCAATAATACATAATTTAGGCATATAAAACAAAACCTAATAAGATACACAAAGATAAAGGCAAATGTTTCATTCGCATGCTAGGGCAAATCGTACAAAGCTTCCTCTTCCCCAGTGCCGATAGAGCATGGAATGGTTTTCCTGAATCAGCCAAGAAAACCAACGACTTGGCATAGTTTAAGTCACTGATTAACATGCATGACTAGATTAATACATGAAATTATCTTCAAGAATACAGACGTTACTTCAAAAAAAGAAGATGATTAGGTCCTACGCGTCATGCATCTAATGCACTTTAATCAATGACCTGAATTCTGCTAAGTCATTGGTTTTCCTGACTGACTCAATGGGAACAACATGGCCTAAGAAGTTTCATAAGCTAGCTACTATATTGTCAGGACTGAACATATAGTCATTATTTTCACGCAATGTTTACTGCTGACAAAATGAACTATTAACTGTTTAATTAATTATTCGCATCCTTTGGCAACCTGGCGCCAGATGTTTGTCAAAGGACATGAATAAAAAAAAAATGTATTCAGCGATATCGCTTAGTCATGTCACCACCATCTATGCTGCTTAAAGTGTGCACGCACGAGCATACATCTGACAAAAGTTGTATTGGTGTACATATCCTAGGATGATTAATAACAGCCAATAGTCTACTGTTTCCCTAAACACCCTCATATTGGGATAGTTACAATTTCACCAGTTTCTTTAGATAAATGTTTGTTTTTTTGTGGTATGATAGGTTTTACTGATCTTCCACTACGGAATAATGCATCATCATTACATCCTTTAAATGTACTGTAGTCCTATCATTACACCCTTTGAATGTATTGCTAATGTACCATGGTTACATTATGGCTCATTTAAATTTACTACAGAATACTTCTATCACTGGATTTCATTTCAATGTACTGTAGTCCTATCATTACATAGGCTACTGGTGCTCATTTAAATGTACTCAGTTCTACCATTCCTCCATCACTGCGATTCATTTAAATCTTTTGTCGCCTCTCCTCCAAATGTAATGCACAAGCCTCCAATCACCAAGTTCATTAAAACTCAATCCTATGTTCCACCTGTGCACCTGTTATATTATTGTTTCTATTTTCACTTTAGCGCAACAAACGGGCTGTAAAAACAAAAGTACAACACACGCTGGTAAAAACAGGAATGAAATAGAGATCTTTAATTATACGCTTTGATTGTACTTTTGTTGTTTTGTTAATTAAGCTTTTGCAAAAGTGGGTCTTTTTGTTTGGCCTAAGTGATCGCATTTTAGTTACTGTATCATTATAGGCGCTATATTTTACAAGGTTATCTTTTAGAGATTTGTGGGTCTAGAGTTTTTATCTGTGGTTTGCATAGTTACTATATCAATATTTAGATGCATTTGTAGCAAGCAATGCTTTGGGCTTTTAAACTCCTGAAATCGTTTTATTGTCAGCAATTTCTATTGCTGACAGTAGGGTTACGACAGGTCCGGTAAAAGAAAAAACGTGTCCTCCTTTTGGAGGGGGGGGGTTGTGTCCTCTGTCCAGCAGCATTGGTATAAATTGTAAAAATCTCCGGCTGTTTATTGCAATAACATTTTATTTATCCAGGGCCGGCCTTGGGCTAAGGACTCGAATAGGAAAACAAAAAAAAAAAAAAAAAAAAGCAAAAATTTGATCAAATGTCAAATATAACAAAGCTCTATTGCTCTATGTCTGCTAGACTAGCAAGTGTTTACCCTGACGAAAGTTTAAATTTACTTGTTGTTTGCCAGTGTCAAAAGACCTTTTGGTGACAATGTAGGCTCGTTATTTCGATTCTTGTGCATCAATAGGCAAACGTGAAGCTGTATTGCTTTAAAAGAAGGGATCATCGAATCGGTTAGTTTGCAAGAAAGTCATTGACACGGTCACCGAAGATGCAAGTTCAGAGAAGAGTCAGCATATTGGCTTCCATTGGAAAGATTTAGACTTTAATGTCTGGGGGCCACCAAATTCACTTCGCATAGGACCCTCCTATTACTTAAAGCTTGCTCTGATTCACCTATCGTTTATATCTCCTGGTTTAAACACAAACTACTCATACTTGGACATAAATCATAAGTTATAGCTTTTTTTATTTGGACAAACTTCTTCATAAACAGGTGTTGGTATACTCAAGGCTGTTTAGAAAAAAAAAACTCAGAGCACCTGAAGATCTGGATTATCTTTTTTACATCCCCGGGTATAATGCTAACTTTCTAAGTGCCCTTTTGATAATCAACGCACAGATGGAAAAAAAAGAGAAATGTCTCTCCAATAACTCTGTGAAGGGCATTTTTACAATTCGAAATAAAATATCGTGCTTTGAGTTACACAAATGAACAATGACATATCGCATTGGAGGAGAAATACTTTTATTTGTGTAGTTTTTACATAATTCTATACTGTCATGTTTCTTCAAATAAAAATAAAAATCTAGTTTGTTTTTCTTTTTTTTTTACAAACTTTGCGGGGAATGCGGAAGAAAACTTGAAAGACTTTGTAGGACCCCTACGTTTCATTTGAACAGGAGTGACTCTACGTAGACCTACGCGTTCGTGAAGAAGGTTGCCTAAAGCTGTATCATTATTGCCGTCCCGAGACATGACGTTAAACTGCGCTCCTCTTTCCTTAGCACTTTTGGAGCTCAAAAGTGCCCTACTTCTTTTCTATCATTGTGTCTGCCTCCTCTTTTCCTAAGTCTGCCTTCATTGATCATCACACTGTCTCCTTAACTTTAAATTCTCACTACGTCCTAGACCAGTCCGTTTGCCGTGGACTGCGACGGGTAAGGGGGGGATAAAGAGATCCTGGTGTTTGAGTGGTGGCTATCTGAGGATAAACCACAACAACACAATACTTTGGCTCCAAGTTCCCCTAGACCTGAGACCCAGATGGCCCGCTCTGGGTCAACCGGCTGGTCATGCCGAGCTACCAGCATAGGTCGTCGACCTATGCTGGAGGGCGGTGGCTGGAGGGTCAATCAGGGAGCTGCTGTATCGGACACATGTCCGATGTAGCAGCTGACTGAGTATAGCACCTGTGTAGCCCTGGCGGGCTCATTCTGGACATCCGAATGGCCCGTCCCCTTGTTGGACTCGATGGCGGGTGGGGAGCACAGGTGCCGAATTAACCAAAATATATATGGACAAAAAAACACACACAAAACTACTTGCCCCAGACCTATGTCTGGGCAAGAAACGACGAATTGACGATAAAAAAGAGGAGGTCCCAAAAAGCTGTGCCACCTGGCCATCATTTCTGGTGGTAAGATGCACAGAGGAGGGGAAAAGCCTGACAAAGTTGAGCCCTTTTATTATCTATAAGGGACTCAAGTCAGTAGTGGGAGAGCCCAAGAGTGTGTCTAAGCTACACAAAACAATGGAACTCCTTGTAGAAGTAGACAGCAAGACACACTCTGATGGGCTTTTAAGATGCAGAAGACTCTGTGATCTCCAAGTGGAAGTCATGCCACACAAAAGTCTGAACACCAGCAGAGGTGTAATCAGCTCTAGGGACCTACTGGAATGTTCCGAGAAGGAAATAGTGGAGGGCATTGAAGGAGTCATCCATGCCCGGCGCATTACCAGGCGCAGGGAGGGTGAGGAGGTCAAAACCGCCACTATTATCCTCACATTCGGAACTAGGACACCGCCAGAGTATGTGAAGGCAGGATACGTACGAGTTCCAGTGAGGCCCTACATACATGAGGTGCTTCAAGTGCCAGGGTTATGGACACGGCGCGGCAGTCTGCAAGAGGAACACTGTGTGTGCCAGATGTGCTGGAGAGGGTCATGAGGACAAGGGCTGCACAACCCAGTTCAAATGCCCAAACTGTCAAGCTGGCCACTCAGCCTACTCCAAGGACTGCCCTGTGTGGAAACAGGAGGTTGCCGTGCAGGAGTACAAGGCAAGAAACGGATGTACCTTTAGCCAGGCGAAATCGGCTGTACTGGCCCTACCCAAGGGCCAATTCGGCTTGACAAAGACCTACGCCCAGGCTGTTGCTAAGAAAGGAAGATCCATAGCCACACAGACGGACACATTGACCCCACCACCCCCTCCTCCTCCCCCAACTCAGAAGAAAACACCGCCAAAGAACACACCTCTGAAGAAACAAGAAAGCCCTGTTGTCATGCTAAAGAACAGGTTCTCTGTGCTCGCTGATGAGAGCATGGAGACTGAGCAGCATGTCAAAACCAATACTCCGGGAGAACCCGGAGACATCATGTCTGACACAGGTTCTCCTCAGAGAACCCAGCCAGACACCCCAACCTCTACCGAGTTAGAGGTTGACCAACTCCCTAAGGGGAGAAATCAAAGCGGAGAGGATGCCCGAGGTGAGAGAGGAGGAAATAACCTCCGCTCTAACCAGAGGGATCTCCCCTCTCCAGAGAGAAAGACTTCCCCCAAAAGGGGGTTGTCCTCCTCTCCATCCAAACCCAAGAATAAAAATACCAAGGTCACTGGAATAAAGGGAAACCCCTCCGGGGGCCTCCCAAGGCCAAAAAGCTCCAAGTAGGTCATCTAGAATAAGCCATGGATTCCAGAATTGTACAGTGGAATTGTAGAGGCCTCAAGGCCAATTACGAGGAAATGCAGCTACTGATGGACTCTGAGACTCCTGTAGCTGTCTGCTTACAGGAAACATTTCTAAAAGATTGCATCAGCTTCCGAAGCTACCGTGCTTACACCAAGAATGTTGAGGATGCAGAGAGAGCATCAGGTGGAGTCTGTATCCTTGTGAAGGATAGCATCCCCCATGAGAGGGTAGAACTACAGACCACACTACAGGCCGTAGCAGCTAGGATAACCCTTCACAAGGTTATCACTTGCTGCAGCCTGTATCTACCACCAGGCGCTCCATTAAACCGAACAGACATGGAGGACCTATTGAAACAACTCCCCCGGCCTTATTTAATCCTTGGGGATTTCAATGCCCATAACACCATGTGGGGATCCAACAATACCGACACAAGAGGTCGTATGCTGGAGGATATCTTCCTCCAACATGATTTATGCATACTTAATGATGCATCACCGACCTACTTGCACCCAGGAACTGGATCATTCACATACATTGACCTCACCGTATGCGTCCCCGGACTTCTGGTCGATTTTAAATGGTCAGTTAGCAATGATCTACGGGGAAGTGATCACTTCCCAATCATCATTACTAACAATCTCCCTTCATTGGGACGACCTCAGCGGTGGAAACTGAATAAGGCCGATTGGGAACAATTCCAAAAAAGATGCTCTGAGGATATCACAGAAAATATCCTCCATGAACAGAACCCAGCTGATACCTTTGCTAGCAAGCTACTAAGTATAGCCAGGAAAGTTGTACCCCTAACCTCTGCAAATCCAAAACGGCCTAGCAAACCATGGTTTGATACAGCTTGCAAAAGTGCTATTGGTGATAGGAAAAAACGACTGGCTGCATTTATAAAGAATCCTTCCCAGGAAAACCTAAAGCTATTCAGGATAGCTAGAGCAAAGGCTAGACAAACCATACGGTCAGCCAAAAGGAATTCCTGGAGAAGTTTTGTCGGCAGTCTGGATGCCAAAACTTCTGCTAGAGCGGTTTGGAAGGCAGTAAGGCGAATCAAAGGGAAAGAATCAAATGCAATAGGGCATTTGAAAAACCAAGGACGAACTGTCACGTCCCCCAGAGAAATAGCTGACTGCCTTGCATCCTCAATAGCAGAAAAATCATCCACTGCACACTACACGCCAGAGTTCCAAAAAGTCAAAACCAGGGAGGAAAGACACCCCATTGATTTCAGGTCAGAGAACAATGAAGACTACAACAAACCGTTCTCGCTTGAGGAACTGAGGGAATCGCTGGACAAGTCACATGACACAGCGCCTGGAGAAGACGAAATCCATTACCAGTTCCTCAAGCACCTTCCCGAACCCTCATTGGCAGTCCTACTAGGGGTCTATAACTGTGTGTGGCAAACAGGCGCTTTCCCAAACAGCTGGAGGAAAGCCACAGTTATACCGATACCTAAACCGGGAAGAGACGGCTCTGACCCAGCTAACTATCGACCAATAGCACTAACAAGCTGCATCTGCAAAACCATGGAAAGAATGATTAACAGTAGGCTGGTCTGGTACCTGGAAAGGAATAAAGTGATCTCAAACTACCAGTGCGGATTCCGGCAGGGGCGGACAACAACTGACCACCTGGTAAGGCTGGAAGCTTATATTAGAAATGCATTACTCAGAAGAGAACATCTAGTAGCTGTATTCTTCGATATAGAAAAGGCCTATGACACAACCTGGAAACATGGCATTCTACGTGACCTGGCGCTTATGGGGCTTGAGGGACACCTCCCCCGTTTTGTGGAGGAATTCCTGGAGGAATTCCTGAAAGATCGAAAATTTCAGGTCCGAGTGGGCAACTCCGCTTCTGACACTCATGACCAGGAAATGGGTGTACCCCAGGGCAGCATTCTGTCAGTCACCCTGTTCAACATTAAAATAAATAGCATCATAAATGCGCTGTCCCCTGGCATAGAGTGCTCTTTGTATGTTGATGTCATTCTTACTTATGGGAAAAACATGAACACCTTAGAAAGGAAATTACAGTTATGTTTAAACAAAATTCAGGGTTGGGCAAACTATAATGGTTTCAAATTCTCAGACTCCAAAACAGTTAGTATGCATTTTTGTAATCTAAGGGGACTTCACCCAGACCCTGAACTATTTATACACAAAAAGAAGATCCCTGTCGTGAAAACTACAAAATTTTTAGGCCTCACCTTAGATTCCAAATTTAATTTTCTCCCCCACATTAAGGAACTAAAGAAGAAATGCCAAAAGTCATTAAACATACTAAGAGTACTCAGCCATACGGACTGGGGAGCTGACAGAGATACCTTGCTGCTGCTCTATCGGAGTCTAATTCGATCCAAGCTAGACTACGGATCCATAATATATGGAGCAGCAAGGAAGTCGTACCTAAAAATACTGGAACCAATACAAAATGCTGCCCTGCGTCTCTGTCTCGGCGCGTTTCGTACATCACCTATCCCAAGTCTCCATGTGGAGGCTGGAGAACTCCCCATGGATATAAGAATGAAAAAGCTTGCAATGCAGTATATAGTCAAGCTAAAATCCAACCCCACGAACCCTGCTTTTGACTCCATATTTAACCCCACAGAGGTAGAATTATACAATCGAAGGCCTAACGTCATACAGCCGTTGGGCCTTCGAATGAGAGAACCCATCCAAAATTTAACCCCACCCATTGACCAAATCTCTAAAATAGAAACCCCTCAGAATCCTCCTTGGCTAATGAATAAACCTAAATTAAATTTATCCCTCCTTAATTTCAAAAAAGAAAATACAGACCCAAGCATACTACAAGTCCACTTTAGGGAACTGCAGGAGAGCTACGGAGATTGTGGCACCATCTACACAGACGGATCCAAAATGGAGGGAAAGGTCGCGTGTGCCTGCTCCTTTCGGAACAAAACAATCTCCCGTAGACTCCCCGATGGCTGCTCCATCTTTACGGCCGAATTGCACGCAATATTGCTTGCACTTATGGCCGTAAAAGCATCAGAAAGGAGTAAATTTATAATCTGCTCCGACTCCAAATCTGCATTGCAAGCTTTGGGGCGGATGAAGACTGACATCCCATTGGTACATAAGAGCCTGAAGCTGTCGGACCTAATAACAGCCGACCGTAGGGATGTCACCTTCATCTGGGTCCCCTCCCATGTTGGCATTGAGGGAAACGAAGCCGCAGACAGAGAAGCAAAGAGAGCCCTAAATCATGCGGTGTCAGGAACCCAAATTCCCTACTCGGACCTGAGACAAAGTATTGCCTCTGCCACCTATCGAGAGTGGCAGAACCGATGGGAGGCTGAGACTCACAGTAAACTCAGGCAGATTGTGGCAGATGTCAGGTGGCGGCCCACATCTAAGGGTCTGACAAGGCGTGGTAGCACAACCATGTCCAGACTTAGGATTGGCCACACCTACATCACGCACTCTTTTGTACTGAAGAGAGAGGAGCCCCCACTTTGCGAGTACTGTGACTCTCGCCTCACCGTGGAACATATCCTCGTTGATTGCCCCAGATACCAGGATGTCAGGGCGAAACATTTTAGAGCCACTAATCTAAAAACACTATTTAATAATGTCGACCCTGGGAAGGTACTGGGCTTTATTCGGGAAGTGGGGCTATCTACGAAGATCTGATTTCTGAATTTGTGAACATGCACTATTTACATTAGATTTTTACCAAATATTTAAATTTTTACTACCTTTACTATTTTAACTGTGAATAGACCTTAATTTTAATTATATGACTGTATAGAATCTGGCCCTTGTTGTTTAGAGAGAGAGTAGTCCTTAAGGGACTGCAGGCACGACATGGCCTAAATTGTGCCGATGTGCCTCAAATCAACAAACAAACAACAAAACAAACAAACTGTATCATTATTACCAAATATTTATGAGGGCGTTAGCGGGCTTTTTCTGTGCACGGACCAAAGGTCTGCCTAAAGCTGTATCATTTTTACCAAATATTTATGAGGGCGTTAGCGGGCTTTTTCTGTGCACGGACCAAACGTCTGCCTAAAGCTGTATCATTTTTACCAAATATTTATGAGGGCGTTAGCGGGCTTTTTCTGTGCACGGTCCAAACGTCTGCCTAAAGCTGTATCATTTTTACCAAATATTTATGAGGGCGTTAGCGGGCTTTTTCTGTGCACGGACCAAACGTCTGCCTAAAGCTGTATCATTTTTACAAAATATTTATGAGGGCGTTAGCGGGCTTTTTCTGTGCACGGTCCAAAGGTCTGCCTAAAACTGTATCATTTTTACCAAATATTTGAGGGCGTTTGTGCACGGACCATAGGTCTGGAACTCTCTCCCCCATCCATCTCAGACAGACATGCTACACTACTTTCAAGAAGAACATTAAGACCTTTCTGTCCAAAACCTTTTTAGAATAGTTTGTCATTTTAGTTCTCGTGTTGATGTTTGTAATGTTATCAAAGCGCCTTGAGACTACATTTTGTTTGACAGCGCCTTATAAACAAATTATTATTATTATATTAAATCAAATTATTGAATACGATTGGGGCATAATTAGCATTTTCAAACTTTAGGTTACTGTCTGTCGTACGGAGGACACAACCTTAATAAGGAGGACATGTCCTCTGCTCGTCTGGTGTCCCTAGATTTGACAGATATAATTACACAATTATATTAATTTATATGATTATATTATATTATATTATATTATATTATATTATATTATATTATATTATATTATATTATATTATACATAATAAATTAAAACAATTAATTCTTTGTCATCCATTTTCATATTTTCATAGCCACCTAAAAGACTGCATACTTTTTTTTTCACATTTGAAGACTTTTGCTGTATGATCACTGGCAACTTTATACCCCAAACATTTTTATAACCGAATGTCACTTTACAACCTAGTTTACTTAAATAGCATAATGAATACCTTTGATAAAATGTGTTTAATATTAACTGTCTTTATTGATCTCACAAGACATTTAGATTTTGTTTAAAATAAGCGCCTCGTCCCTTAACTAATATCACTCTATTAGAGCCCCCTAAGTTTCTGCAACTCACTTTCGTATACATGGTGATATTTTCATTTGACCAGGTTATTCCCAACCTCCAAGAAATGCAATATGTCGCCTTCAACCCGACCCAGCATCAACTCAGAAAGTGTCAGGCATTGTAATCTTTAACCAAGTAAGTTTATTCTTTTTTTTTTTTTGTATGTTGGCTGTTTACGCCAGAATTACATTTTTTGCTGGAGCCTCGACTAGCCCATCTTTAGTCTGTTAAAAGTTGTTTTTTTTTATTGCTGCCGACATCTTGAACCCCTGTCTTGACGATATGACAGTTCTGAGAGTTAGGCTCGTGGTATAGTAGGGGGTCTACTTGAAAAGAATGGTCGGCAGTGTTTCATAGGGTTTCCGTATCCCTACAAGGGGTAATCTGAATACTACAATGAACCAGTTTTTTTTCTATTTCTCTCTCTCTCTTTCTCTCTCTCTCTCTAAACATGTCAGCATCTCTTTCTACTGCTTTTAAAAACATGAATTCACTGACTTTGTAACTAATGACAATACTTCTGATGTCACATAGTGTGCAATCGTAAGTACAAACACTCTGGTCAGAAATCATCCACTTTAACGTAGCAATGGATTAGCTGGACATCACTTTTCTGTTGTCCAGCACTGCTTTTCTTTGTGTCCTCTCATGCAAAGATAACTCCGTAAAGACATACCTTAAATATTGAAGCACCTCCCCTTGGTTTGAAAAAAAAAACTACGTATTTATTCTGCTGATAGATGAAACATAACATTGTCTGAACTCTGAACTGTATTGACCACACATACCAACTAGTTCTTAGCTTATATTTTCTTCTTAAAGAATGACGCTCAACCAATAAACATTGCTTTTGAATACATATTTTAATTAATAAGACGTACATCTCGGCACACATTCAAATAGAGATGGAATTAGGCAAATTAACACACAAAAAAAAACATTAACAATACTTTTTAAAACAGGCAATATTTCCTTTATGTAACTTATAGAGCGATTGTGTTTCTCTTAAAAATTAATGAAAGCTAGATTAAAAGATAATTGAACATTTTTTTCTCAACGAGAAAAACCTTGGTTAAGCGAATTTATAGATCTACTGTTAAGACCTCTGCGCGGTGTTGATTCTTGACAATCTGTCTAGTGTAGATCTGACTGTAGGTAACGCTGAACTCAACACTTCAGTAACACCGGCGAAAGGCCGAAACAATCAAATAGGTAGTCGACGCTGATATGTTGTTCTACAAATATGTTTAATACTCAAAAAGGGAAGCGTCCGATGTCAATAATGTCGTACTCAAGTCTACTACTCTACAATAAGCGTCCTCCTTCTAGCGTCGTTTAGAGCGTTCTTAATTTTAAAAGATCTGTCACGTCACTTGTCGCTAATTAAAATTTTACCCTATTCCCGAAACAAATAACTAATTCCTAACTACTTCCTAATCATGTCATAACAACTCCTCCCCCTCCCGCTAAAAAAAATTGCCTGTCAATTTTTTAATCTACTGTCTTAGTCTTACAATGTGCAAGGGCCAAAATGTAGGGAAACATAAAAGACAACACAACTTGAGTCTTGATTGCGATTTCAACTTCTCTTTCTGTGTCCACAATCAAGTTCCTCTGAACACCTATTTCCCTCAAGTGTCACTAACTGATACTGTCCACTGTGATGTGCCATAGGTGACCGCAGACATAGTTCGTTTGCGCTGACACTATAGGTGTGTCTATCTATACTTCATCACATTACGTTCCAGAGGTTACACCGCTTTCCCTCACACGTCAGGACAGACAATTTACCTAATATGACAAATTGACATCTATCAATATTCGTTCTCCCACTATACACCTAACGTTCTTTCGGGCATTTAGAAGTGTATTTTATTTCCTCTCTCCACTTACTTGTCCCCACACGATCTAACTCTTTACTGATGTATGATCATGATCAAATACAAAGACTAAATTATAAAACTTACTTTTCCTTGATGTAACTACATCGTCGCCTTATAAATGCCTTTTTTCTTCATACCAACATACATACAATTCATACATACTACCCGAAATCAATAACCAACACGAGTTAATCTAATAATAACGCAATAGCATTTATATTATAACATAAATATCCTATTCAAAAATACCTTAAAGCAACCTAATATCCATCTAACTATGACTACTAGTTAAGTCAATCAATGAAGAATGAAATACTTAAACTAACATCTATTTACATATTTATAGACATACTAGGGTCGTATAGCGTTATGTCATATCCGCTATCTGCCCGAGCCATGCATTTGTTCTCTCCAACTGGAGTTTACATCTCTTCTTACTCCACTATAGCCCGCGCGTGGCCATCTACCTCGGTATGACTTGCGATTACCGCTACCACAGTCATCTCTTCTATCCTCACTATCGGATACAGACCTGCGCCTCCTATCCGAACTCGCAATCTTCTGTTCAGACTGTTCTGCCCTACTCCAACAGTCTTTAGCGATGTGCCCATGTTTATGGCAGTTAAAACAAATTCTGTCATTTCTAGGTTTATTTCGCCTCATGTTGCCATACCTGCTTTTCCAACTTCTAACCTGTTTGTCAGAAGCGGCGCTGACACCTGCTACATTTCCAAGTAAAACATCTCTAGATAACCTTGGCATGGCTACCCCTTCGCAATACCCTGTGTACAATGGAGATCGAAGGAACACTTTGCATGCTTCGAACCTCTTAACTGCGCCGTCTGCCAATCTGACTGATTTGGTAAAGCCTAAATAATCCTTAGATTTCACTAATCCCCCTCGAACTGCGAGTGTACTGCTAGCTGTGTCTCGGATCACATTTACCTGTTTATTATTTATCATGCCTGGATATAGTTTAAATCTATCTTCCCCACAATCAACGTAATTAATTTCTTCATCTGGTTCACTATGTCCACTATCACGATCCCTGTCTTGGATGCTCCTTACAAAATTAACCCTATCCGGTGTCCGATTATCCCTCTCTTGTCTACGGTTTCCTTGATTACCTCTCCTATCACTATTGCCACTGTTACCCTGTGTTTTCCCATTGCCAGCTCCATTCCCTCTATGTTTCCTACATTGGTATGCCATGTGTCCCTTTTCCTGACAGTTAAAACATGTAACATCCCTAATGTTTCTATCACCCGCTTTAGGTCTATCTATTCTCCTATCATAACTTTCCCTGCCATTGTTTTCATTTTCCCAGGATCTATCCTTTATGCCATCATAACTATCCCGACCATTGTTCCCACGTTCCCTGGACCTATCGTTTCTCCTACCATAATCCCTATCATTACCATCATTTCTCTTTACATAATTTACCAGGTCAATAACTTTTTTGTGGTCGCTAACTGAAAGTGGGTTGTTTGGGTACGCGTTTTTAAAGGTCCCAATGATTTCTACCAAGTCTTCAATTACCTTAGGGTTTCTTTCTTTTACAAAGGACTGTAGCTGAGGGTCGCACTTATTGATAAAGTTATCAATCAAGATAAAGTTCCTCAACCCCTCGTAGGTGTTCTCTACATTCTCGAATCCGAGCCATTTAGTGAAGAAGTCTTTCTCTGAGTTGATAGTTGTTTGTGGATCAACTTGGCTGGATGGGGTGTTTTCGTAATACTTCTTTCGGAATGTTGCCGCGTTGTGCCCGTATGCGTTTAGCAGTTCCTTCTTTAGCACCTGATAGCTGTTTTGCATCGAGTGGTCGTGGTTTTGGCAAATCGTGAGGGCTTTCCCATGTACGAAGTCCAACAAGATTTCGGACCACTCCTTCTCCTGGACATTAAACTTTGCAAGTTTAATTTCAAAGCGTTTCAGATAGTCGCCGATGTCGTCCTTGTCTTCCGCAAAAGGTTGGATTTTCTTCTTCATCCATGCGGCGCTACTATGGCTTTCTATGTTGGCACTATTGTTGCTGTTTCCTTCGGTGGGCCCACTTACACCAGCCTCTATCCTCATCTGTTCTACTTGAATTCTCACTTTTCTGTCCGCCTCTTCTTTTTTCTCCCTCTCTACACGTTCCGCCTCTCTAACCTTTTCACGCTCTATGCGATCTGCTTCTTCTTTTTCTTTTTCTCTGCCTCTAGCTTTCTCTCTCTCCAAGCGTTCTGCTTCTTCTTTTTCTCTTTCTCTGCCTCTAGCTTTCTCTCTCTCCAAGCGCTCTGCTTCTCTAATTCTTTCCTTCTCCAAGCGCTCTGCTTCTGCCGCCACCATCTGCTGTACATAAGCAGTTAGTTCTTTGCCGCGCAGTTCTAGTTCTGTCTTAGCTTCATGAATTAGCTTTTTCCTAAACTCTTCCAGGTCGTAACCTGAAGTAGCTGCCATATTACCTTTGTTACTTTACCTCGCTTTTTTATTTAAATTATCTTACACACAGGCCTAATAGCGTCTATTACCTATGTTCTATAAATCAAATTACCTTTTGAGCGTAACCTCGCTCCGCGGCTACCTAATACCTCTTGATTCAAATAAATTAAATTCGTCACTCTACCCTTGGCGTCTAAACTGCCAAATCCGACTTATAATAACTTCTGTACTTTCCAAGATACACTTAGTATCCTTGGTACCAGTGTGTAGGCTACCCTTTGACCCGACTGAATACGCTGTGTGACACACGCACACACACCCGACTACGTGTTACTCACACGAGTCGCAGGTAAATAGACCAACCTGTCTATTTACAAATATTAAAATTTACAAATGGGCAACCAGGCTTCACCTCGATTGTTCCCCAGATCTAGTCTAGATTACGCTAGATCTTAGTTACTTCTTACCTGCTTTCACAGCCAGGAGTGTATATAACTTACTCATACCAATAAACTATGAAATTAAACCTAAATACGATAAACACCAAACTATAGCTCTAGTTCTAATGAATGAGACTTTCGTCTGACAGTAAGACTTAAGACGGGAGTATTGCAAACAATTAATACATGACGTTACTAAAAATGATTAACTAAATGATTCACATTCACATACAGGACGAATTAACAGCTAAACGTATATCTGGACCTCTTGCTAGATTACACCTAATTTTAAGGATATCCCCAATCCACCACGATTTAACCTGGTAGTGATAATCTAGCGAGTGGTCACTTCCCTACAGACTCTAATTATTCTAAGGAGAAAGTAGTTAAATAACACTTGACTTATCTGTCTAAGAAGCGGCGATGCGATAACTCCACAGTCAGTCTCGGGTCCACTCTTCCTACGCTAATGTCTGTCCCGGCGGCAAGGCTCACGGCGATGTCTTCCCTAGCGGTGAGATAAAGACAGCGAACGTTTCGGCTCTCCAAGGTCCTTCGGTACTGGTCTGCAACGGCTCCGGTTCTTCGGTGGTACGGCGTCTGGTTCTGGTTCACGGTGATCTGTCGTCTGGCTCCGGTTCGTCGGTGACGTAGAGTCTGGTTCCGGTTGCTGGTTCCAAGGCAGGTACGGTGGTTCCAGGTGGTCGTCTGTCCAAAGTGAAACTGGAACGGTCCAACAGTTGACACAGCGACAAAGTCAAAGTCCAGTGCTCGAATACCGGCTATCTGGCTATCTAACGTGTAGCACAGATTCAGCCGAGCCGTAGATCAAATTAGCACTACTGTACTTAAGTGCCGTAGGTTCACGGTGATCTGTCGTCTGGCTCCGGTTCGTCGGTGACGTAGAGTCTGGTTCCGGTTGCTGGTTCCAAGGCAGGTACGGTGGTTCCAGGTGGTCGTCTGTCCAAAGTGAAACTGGAACGGTCCAACAGTTGACACAGCGACAAAGTCAAAGTCCAGTGCTCGAATACCGGCTATCTGGCTATCTAACGTGTAGCACAGATTCAGCCGAGCCGTAGATCAAATTAGCACTACTGTACTTAAGTGCCGTAGGTAGTAAGAGGGCTCCTACGTCAAAAGTTCTTTGGCGGGCGTGACCTCAACGGTCGATCTTGGCCTTGCAGAGGTGACCTTAACGTTCGTTCTCACGATGCCGGGCAAGCGATATCTCTTCAGTACGGCTTTGACAGGACGGTTTTCTTCCCTTCCACCAACTGTAGCCTTCTCGATACCGAGCTACAGGCTTCAATACGATGCCCCAACGTGTGGGCGTTTACAAATTACAAATGTAGATCTAGATCTATATTTCGTTACCTCCTAGGTCTACGAGTCCAGGGTCTCACTGGCTTTCCTTCGCCGACGTGGCTGTATAATCAGGGTCTAGCTGCAGACTAGGCCGATGACGTTAACTTCTGCCTCCTCCTAACAGAGGGCTTCTATCCTTCTGAACGTTGATGCCAGTGAGCTCCGAGTCTGGGGTCGCCACGTTGTTAAGACCTCTGCGCGGTGTTGATTCTTGACAATCTGTCTAGTGTAGATCTGACTGTAGGTAACGCTGAACTCAACACTTCAGTAACACCGGCGAAAGGCCGAAACAATCAAATAGGTAGTCGACGCTGATATGTTGTTCTACAAATATGTTTAATACTCAAAAAGGGAAGCGTCCGATGTCAATAATGTCGTACTCAAGTCTACTACTCTACAATAAGCGTCCTCGTTCTAGCGTCGTTTAGAGCGTTCTTAATTTTAAAAGATCTGTCACGTCACTTGTCGCTAATTAAAATTTTACCCTATTCCCGAAACAAATAACTAATTCCTCGCTAGTGGATGTCTGGCTGCTGGCGGTCACTACAACCCCAAAAATAGTAATCACGGCGATATCACTGACCGCGTAAGGTAAGTGTATTTCTATAGCTGCATTTTTATTTTAGCAATATATGATTGGGTGAATTCTCCGAGATATTGATATTACAATGTTAGCTTATAATGCAAATACTGAAGGAAATAGAAACGTTTGTTTAACATATGAGTTATTTATTGTTATCATGAAGGAGAATTAGCAAATAGAAAAAAAAGCTGAACAAAATAAAGGAATAATTTATGCTGTAACGTTTTATTTTATTCAGTATATTAAGACCAAGTTTAAATTTACAAGCCAAAGATAAAGAGAACTGATATGTTATAATCTAAAGGAGCTTCACCTAATACTACAGTGTTTTAGTAATCGCAAAACTCAAACATGTTTATATATATAGCCCCAGACAGCTAATCCAACTTACTCTTGTTGGAGTACAGCCCCAGACAGCTAATCCAACTTACCATTGTTGGAGTACAGCCCCAGACAGCTAATCCAACTTACCATTGTTGGAGTACAGCCTCAGACAGCTAATCCAACTTACCCTTGTTGGAGTACAGCCCCAGACAGCTAATCCAACTGACCTTGTTGGAGTACAGCCCCAGACAGCTAATCCAACTTACCATTGTTGGAGTACAGCCTCAGACAGCTAATCCAACTTACCCTTGTTGGAGTACAGCCCCAGACAGCTAATCCAACTTATCCTTGTTGGAGTACAGCCCCAGACAGCTAATCCAACTTACCCTTGTTGGAGTACAGCCCCAGACAGCTAATCCAACTTACCATTGTTGGAGTACAGCCCCAGACAGCTAATCCAACTTATCCTTGTTGGAGTATTGCATTCTCCCAGATAATTACTAAAGAAATATATAAAAACACAAATTAAAATGAATAGAAACTATCGTTTTCAGATCTTACAACGATATATAGGGCATATGATGTAGAGGTTATCTGTTTCTGTGGCCAGGACAATGACCACCTGCCTTTACTTTCCCATTAGTCAGGTACACATTACAGTTGGGTGGACCCAGGGGGTCTTACGAATTCTGAAATTCAAAATCCCAGTCTTCGAGATTTGAACCCTGTAATCTGTTCGGAGGCCAAGTACTTTATCATTCAGCTACAACACGTCAAATTGCAAGACGTCAAATGATTTAAAATGAATCGCATCTCACTTAAAATCTTAAATTTCATTAGACCATCAGGATGCGCACTAGCACACATTCTCTCCATATTCATCCTCTCTCCGTAGCATTCATCCTCTCTCCGTAGCATTCATCCTCTCTCCGTAACATTCATCCTCTCTCCGTAACATTCATCCTCTCTCCATAGCATTCATCCTCTCTCCATAGCATTCATCCTCTCTCCATAGCAATCATCCTCTCTCCGTAGCATTCATCCTCTCTCCGTAGCATTCATCCTCTCTCCGTAGCATTCATCCTCTCTCCGTAGCATTCATCCTCTCTCCGTAGCATTCATCCTCTCTCCGTAGCATTCATCCTCTCTCCGTAGCATTCATCATCTCTGCATAGAATTCATGCTCTCTCCGTAGAATTCATCCTCTCTCGTAGCATTCATCCTCTCTCCGTAGCATTCATCCTCTCTCCGTAGCATTCATCCTCTCTCCGCAACTTTCATCTTCTTTCCGCAACTTTCATCTTCTTTCCGCAACTTTCATCCTTTCTCCGTAACTTTCATCCTTTCTCCGTAACTTTCATCCTTTCTCCGTAACTTTCATCCTTTCTCCGTAACTTTCATCCTTTCTCCGTAACTTTCATCATCTCTCCGTAACTTTCATATCTCTCCGTAACGTTCATCATCTCTCCGTAACGTTCATCATCTCTCCGTAACGTTCATCATCTCTCCGTAACTTTCATCATCTCTCCGTAACTTTCATCATCTCTCCGTAACGTTCATCATCTCTCCGTAACTTTCATCATCTCTCCGTAACTTTCATCATCTCTCCGTAACTTTCATCATCTCTCCGTAACTTTCATCATCTCTCCGTAACTTTCATCATCTCTCCGTAACTTTCATACTCTCTCCATAACGCTTATATTCTCTACATAACTTTAATTAAGACTGTTGAACCCTCAGACATGTTGGAGACTTTGGAAACATCAAGCAAGAACTTGACGGCACCCTGGAAAAGGTCATCGAAGATAAAATTGCTACATTGTACGGAACGTATTCCGTTCTGAGCAGGGCTGTCGTGGTGGGTAGTGGCTACTCTTTAATGTTGATTGGATTTACAGCTTGTAATTATATTTATTATAATTGAAGTGATTAAAGGAGTCCTTTAAAAAACAAAAACAATGTTTATCTAAAGGGAAAGAACAATAATACAATAATATTTCAAAGACAAACACAAGCTTAAGATGTTATCTGTAAAAGTAAAGATAGCTATATTAGCAATAATGAATCATTCTGTTTCAATAGTTGTATCTCTTTACAGGTACATGAAAAGCCAGATGATCTTGGCAGAGGAGGTAACCCAGCAAGTCTCCTCAACGGCAATGCTGGAGCTCGTCTGGCTTGTTGTTCCATAGTTATATCCCCTTAAGTATATGTTCAAAAAGCAAGGAGAAAGTTTAATATCCAGTTCTGTTTTTTTTTTTTTTCAAACATGTTAAGAAAGTGAACACTTGATTTGTTAATGTTTTCTATGTGACACTTGTAATTAACACAATACAATTATTTCTAAATTAGAATGTTTCTTTTATTTTAGTTTATATATATATATGTGAAGCTAAGTGCTGAATGCAATGTAATAAGAACATACATAATTACATATTAAACATAAATGAAAAGCAGCACCAGGGACATCATTCGTAAATCAGGGACTGCCCGACCAAGGCCCCAGCCAGCCCCGCCCCACCTCGCCACATCCGTGTTCACTAACAATTTCAACAGAACCGACACAGACAGCCAACACAGCCAGCCGACACAGACAGCTGTTAGGCATGTATTTGTAGAATTTATTAGACAAACAATGACTATCTAATTATGTATCTCTCAATCACAATCCCTTATTTTCATCGCCTTTAATTCATTATTCTTTGTCATGTAAAAGCTTGGTCCCTGGTTAAATATGTATCGTTTTAGCTTGTAGTGCTTTAAACTTGATCTGACAAAATGGAAGAACATTTGTCAGTAAATCAGGATAATAGAATTTTAAAAGCAGGGAAGAAAATGAACCCGCTTTGGGTATAGTATATGCTTCTGCCAAGATGATTTAATACTTCTATTCAGTCACTAAAGCTGAAACTAAGAGAAGTGGCCAATGCTAATGATCAGTTTGGGCTCCAGTCCCTTTCGTTTCTGATATATTTCAAAACCAATTTTTGTACATCAATGAAAAAAGAAAGTCTACATTGGTCGGTTGAATACAATTTTCTACTCATTATTTTATTTTTTTATTTTATTTTTTTTATTTTTGATCTTACAAGCAGAGGAGTGGGAAAAGTTAACAAAAAAAAGCCAATTAATGAACCAGTGAGTCACTTTATGAGCCACTGAATGAGCCACTTAGCTCCTCAGTGAGCCACGGGAAGTAAGTCTCGAGATACACTGCAGTGGAGCCAGCTCTAGACTAGTCCCCCCCCCAAAAAAAAAAAAAGTGATGGTTGTATGTCGTAGGAATGGAAAGTAAACTTAGTTTCAATTTACTTTTGAGAAGACTAAATACCAATAATAATAATCTTATTGTCCGTAAGGAATTATACAATTTGTCTTACAATTTGTTCATTACACCAAACAAAACTTTAAAACTAAAAAAAATGTACATTCAAACATTGCAGTAGCAATGTAGTTAAATAGTTTGGTCGTCAATGTGCTCTGTGGGAATTCAAATGTTAATCTAAGGGCTGAAACATTGAATGATGCCTACATATTACATATATAAAGGCAGAACTAGGGACCTAATTTGTAACGAAAAAAAAACGGAGAATTAGATAAAGCGAACTAAATGACATTCCTGACCAGTGCATGAAACATGGACCCTCCTATTGTTTGGAAGTGAGAACTTGCCTAATATCGGTTAGAGCTTTCAATATTTATTAAAGAAAATAATAACATAGCTTTAAAAGAATCATTTACGGGTGTCGCTAAAATGGGGAAGAAATGGGTACCTGACATTAGTTGGGGAAAAGTAAAAGCGGTTGGTCGTTGTGCTGGCCAAATGACACCCTCGTTAACCATGGCAACCAAAACTGATGAGCTTTACATCCTCTGTCCTATAGATCGTTAGGTCTGAAAAGGGGCTCTTTACTTGCAACAACGTGAGAATTTCAATGGCAGTCATTATGCTGGTCACATGATACCCATGTAAACATTGTTTCTCCTCAAGACAGTTTAATTTGACATTTTTTGGTAACTTTTAAGTCGCAAAGGTAAAATGAATTAAAAAAAATAATGCACTGTTGTAACATGTTAAAATTTGTGTATTTTGGTATTCATTGCCTTCAGTATAATATCCAAACATACTATGGGCTTATCAAGTCTTCCTCCTGCACAAGATCAAGTGAAGCAATATTTAACTTTATATGTCTTGACTCTTCATCTTTCATACTTACCATCACTTCAAATATTTTGCTCTATCACGAGCATATTGTAGTGTCAATGTGCAACATGAAAATATACTTTAAAAATTCAAAGCTTATAAAAAGTGTAATTGTAACAATTAAATTGAGTCGTGTGATTCAATATGTAATTGATCTAGCGTTCTGGATTAATAAAAAGTCTGCGCGATTAGAAATATTTTTACTAATTATTTTTGTTTAGCGCAATTTGATGCATTTAGTTTACTCAGTGAATAAATTTTATAATTTGAACTGGACCAGTCGAGAAAATGTGGCAAAGAAGTTATATTTTCGAAAGTTACCGTGATCCCTTTTCAAATGCATACAACAAATACAAAATACAACAAATTTAAAAAAGGAGAAAAATCAGACCCAGGAAACTACAGACCAGTATCACTTACCAGCATCACATGTAAAATCCTAGAACACATAATATGTAGCAACATCATAAACCACTTAGACAAACATAATGTCCTCACACCGTACCAACATGGCTTTAGGAAATATACATCATGTGAAACACAACTAATAGGACTAATTGATGATTTCTCAAAAGGTTTAGATAATAGTGAACAAATAGATGCTATCTTACTAGATTTTTCCAAGTCTTTTGACAAAGTTCACCACCATAGTTTGCTTAAAAAATTAAAATATTTTGGCATTGATGGTCCACTGCATCAGTGGATTAAAGATTCTCTGATAGGGAGAGAACAAACTGTAATAACAAATGGATCTAAGTCAACACCAATAACAAACTCAGGCGTACCTCAAGGAACAGTCTTAGGTCCACTACTATTTTTAATTTACATAAACAATATTACCAAATTGCATTAGTTCAGGAACAAAAGTCAGATTATTCGCAGACGATTGCATAATATATATAGAACAATAACAACAACACATGATACAGAAATTCTGCAAAGAGAATTAGATGAATTATAGAAATGGGAATCAAATTGGAGCATGTCTTTCCACCCAGAAAAATGTCAGTTATTAAGAGTAACAAAAAAACTAAAACAAATGAATTCCAGTTATCTTATTCATGGTAAACCATTAATACAGACTAAAAACGCAAAATACCTAGGTGTTTTAATAAATGAAAAACTGTCCTGAGCTAGCCAGGAAAACCAGTGACTTGGCAGAATTTAAATCATTGGTTAATATGCATGACTGAATGCATGACGCGTAGGACGTAATCATCTTCTTTTTTGAAGTAACGTCTGTATAATATAAGATATATAAGATAAGATAAGATAAGATAACGTGTTCACTCATAGCTCAAGCCTCCTCAAGGGGACTAATTCAACTTATACCACATCTTTCAAGTATTATTTCTTTCCCTTGTTTTATACCAAACAAAATAAATTAATTACTAATAGTTTTTGATTTGATTATTTTTATTGATTCTTGTTTTGTCACGTATAAGAAATTATTGTGCAAAATTTCAACTTAATCCGAGATTGGGAGTCGGAGAAATAGCGTGCACAGACATTTTACCAAACAGACAGACAGACAGATTGAGTTGGTTTACGCTTTGTACAAATTATGTTTTACAGACAAATTATTTCCCCCACGTAGAAGTAGTGAGGTTAAAATCATAAAATCGCAGTTTATGTCTATGGTCAAAATCTATCCAAAAAACTTGTAATTTCTTGTCCATATGCATGTCAACTGTCGAGTTTAAATCATAGTTACATGTCCCTTTCTATTATTTGTACCACTATCATCATCAATATCACTATGCTCGTCTTTAAAACATCATGTCTGGTCCTGCGATTTGCGCACTGGACTGTCGTTCTGACATATCGTTGTTCACGGGTTCAAACCCTGCCCGCTCCCATCCCCCGTCGTCCTGTGGAGGTTTGGACTAGGAAGTAAATTATCTTCAATTTAATTAGCCAGCTATCCCATCATTTGGCCAGGTATCGACTAATTGAACGAAGTGGAGTTTTAGCTTTAGGACGCACCTAACAGTAATTTAAAGCGTCCCAATGAAGGTCTGTGGATCTAATTGTTTGTCACTTTTTGTTATATTCTCAGCTGTTCGGTCTTCAGGTAATGTTGTCATTTCTTACTGTATGTAGTTAGCTTTCTTAATTAAATGATATTAAGTTAATCCTAAAAAGGCTTGTCTTTTGATTCTTTGATAAGGAATGCAGTATATCCCGTGGCTACGTTGCCCCTGCTTGACCTACATATTTTGCCACAACCAGTTTAGTGTGTGATGCGTTCATTGGTCCCCTTAAGTACATTCAAATATATAAATAGGTAATACCCTGACGACTCAGTGTTTATTGTCCTATACATTATACTCGAACTATTGAATTACAGAAACGACCAATTTAAAATGGTGTCAACGAAGAACACAATCGTTTCACACTACGTCATAGACGTCTTCATATTGTCAAACATCGCCGAAGGCTTTTAAAAGTTGTGATTTGAACTATAAACAATTAGCGCATATTTGTTGACGTAATGCCCGCGGTGGCTAAGCGGTAAAGCGCTTGGCTTCCAAACCGGGGGTCCCGGGATCGAATCCTGGTGAAGACTGAAATTTTTTATTTCGGGATCTTTGGGTGCCTCTGTTGTTAACCCGTCCGCCCAGCTCTAATGGGTAGCTGACATGAGGAAAGTAAGGGCGGTTGATCGTTGTGCTGGCCACATGACACCCTCGTTAACCGTAAGCCACAGGAACATATGTCATTTACATCATCTGCCCTATAGACCACATGGTCTGAAGGGGAACTTAACTCTTTACTTTAATGCCCCATAGCCATCGTTCTGTGTACCAAAAAGCTGGGGGGTGGGGGGGGGGTTGCAGTTTATTTCAAGACAACTGAGGATTATTAATTGATCGACTTATTTCACAAACTCTACCAACTATTTGTACTCACAGCTAGGAAATCCCCCCAAAAAATGATTTGTTTTGATGGCTGTTTATTTTTGGTATTACATCAACAGAGATTACGAAAAAAAATCAGACATCAATGCTAATCTAATCAACATTTTGCAATCTTTTGAATGCTGTCCAAATTTTTACTTAAAAAGAAAAGTTAAAAAATAACTTTTTTTTTTGGACAAAAATTACAAGGCTCAACAGGTTTATATCATCACAAAACAATTTCATAAGCCTGTTGAGCCTCGTAATGTTTGTCAAAAAAAACAACTTGGTACAATAGAAATATAATAATAAAAATATAAATATATTTCAATAATGACATTCAACGTATTTTGTTTTCAATTTCTGAAGTGTCCTTGTGGGACCCAGATGATCATGGGTCCGGCGGGATCACGGACGCTACGCCACTGCCAATAAATGCAGTATGTCACATGCACCCGGACGCAAAGTCTCCATTAAACGTTACAGGCATCATAACTTTCAACCAAGTAAGTTTGGTCGGAATTTCATTTGATAAGATTAGTTTACCTAGCGTAGCGTTTTAAAGCGGGTTAGATTCTTTCATTCTAAGGCTGACCTGGACTCGCACTTTATTTTAAAAGATATATATATGTATTATTTAAAAAAGATAGTAATAAAAAGTTAACTATCCCTTTCAGACCTTATGATGTATGGGTCAAATGATGTATCGGTCATTTGTTTCTGTGGCCGACAATTATCAAGGATGACATGTGGTTACCGATTAGAATTGTTTGGCATTATAGATCCCGAAATATAACAGTCCATTTTTCACCAGAAATCAAACCGAGTTTACAGAGCATTATTTCTAAGGTATATTTTACCAAGTATACAAATCTTTGTAAACTATAATTATAATCTAACTATCTTGTTTATGCAGACGAACGAATGGGCTCCATTAAAAATAAATATTAGCTTGTCCGGGTTTAAACAGTTTCCGCCGGACACTCCGGACTCTGAGCTCCTCCACGGGCTTCACATTCACCATTACGGGGACGTAGATAACGGCTGTGTCACCTTGTCTAAAGGAAGTCACTTTAACCCACTGAGTATGAACCACGGGGATATAGCTGACACTGTAAGGTAAGTTCGTCTTTCAGGTATTGTTATTGTGATCAATGAAAAGGGGTGGAAGCTTTGACGAAACCATCTTTAACAGATTGTTAAGTGGATTCATGGATGTTTTAACTCTTTCTCTCCGTAATTATTTACCACATTCTGGTGGAATCAACGTTGGTATCGTCAGTTAGGAGAGAAAGAGTTAAATGTTAGTCGTCTCCACGCTGTGTCTTGTATATTGTGAGTAGATAAGCCTAAACGGAGGTAACATTAAAAAATAACCAATCCAATTAACACTGGCAACAATGCAGAAAATAATCATCACTGATGAATGATGTCAAACAAGAAGTTTAATACGTTATGAAGGGAACCGTCGAATGTCGCTAAATTAAATATCTACTTCAGAAACCAAAGCTTCCAAAAGTTGTCTGGGTTTATTTTAAATCCTAGTCTTGTTTTTTTAAGCCACATCGGACAGAGAAATAGACGTTATTTGTTTTGTGGGGTCCGTCCATCCCATTTAGATCTCGTAAACTAGAAAATATATTTTAGACCATTCAAAGGTCTGATGCAAAGGCTACTTTTTTCTTTTCTAAAAGTGAAAAATTTTTTTTTTTAAATCAATTATGCAAGCAGTTTTTTTCATAAAAATACAACATTTTTACAACTATTCACTATAAATAGTATCAAAGTAAAGGAGATGACCATTTACAATATTTTTATCATATTTATGCAAACAGTTTTTGATTTTTAGTCAAATTTTTTTTTTACAAATGTATTGCTTGTTTACTTTTGTTTTTAAAGAGAACAAATCTATTTATGTAAATCTATTTACTAATATGCATATTAATGGCACATAATTTAAAACAGCAGTTAATAAGTAGTTTTTCATAATTATAGTGTGAACAGACATGTGTACATTATAAATAGTCACATAACGAAAGTAAAAAACTTTCCCTTTTTATAAAACATCGTGCTAAATTCCAAATCGAGTCATAACAAACATAGTAGGCCCTATGCATTTTTGTTTAGTCAGAATGAGGCAAAGCTGGCACTACATCACTGCAAACAGATAGGCTTAAAATTTAGCCTCACTAACTTAAGGGGCAGAAAAACATTAAAATTAACCTATTTGTTAATTAATTAATTGGTAATTAATGTATTTTTTTTATAAAAAGGGAAATAAATCATGCAATGTTTAGAGAAACTGCAGCCTTTCTTTCCCTTTTATAAGCTCTGTTAAAAAACAAAAGTACTTTCTATGTTTTGTATGTTATCATCATTAATTTATTTGAAAAAATTACCCCAGACATATAGGTGACTTAGGAAACATAAAGCAGGAGACAGATGGCACTCTGCATGTTGTTCTCTATGACAGCCAAGCTTCATTGTTCGGTTCTATTAGCATTCTGGGCAGAGGAATCGTGGTAAGTAGACATGCGTATTGAGCTTAGAAGTACTGTGGTACCTCGGCTTACAATCACAATCCGATCCGATCCTGTACCCGAAATGTTCAGTATCCAATTTTTTTTTTCTTTTCCCTTTAAGAAATAGAAAAAATAGAATTTATTTGGTTCGCAGCCTGTGCTGATTGGGTAATGTGTGAAAGTTATAAGCTGTATAGAGCCAAGACTTCCTTTTTAAAAATAAGAACAGTCGTAAAAGGGTTAATTTAGTTCAAAACAGAATAAAAGAATTTATCGTTGAGAAATGATTGACTTGCCTTTATGTTCTGGTCGTAGTATGTTGAGCGACAAAATATTTACACCTGATCAAGATATGGGCCTTTCTGTCCAGCCTCCGGGGTGTGGAGGGAGGAGGAGGAACAGACAGGACCAGGGTCGGACTTAAGGGAGTGCAGCTGAGGCTACAGCCCAGGGGACACCACAAGAAAGGAGGCCCCAACAATAGAGAAAAGGTCCATATTTTAACGGGTCATTAACTTTACGTTATACTTTGAATATATTTTATTTCGCCTTTTTACCAACAGTACTTTAAATCATACAGTTGACTGCACTGCTGTGGTTTAAATGTGGTCTGCTTATAGTGTGCCCACATTCTCGTAATATACTCTGGATGTACTTCATTGCATAAACCCTGAAAATTTGCACTTATTCTTTTACTGGAATATGCATATTAAATAATTTTATTTTTTTAAACCAAGAAAAATTAATGTAATTTACAAGTGATCTCTTTCTTTCAAAATATGGCTTTTAGATATTCGTATTTTTTTTTAAATATGTGGATTTGTATTAAATACTATTAAAGCTTTCGAAAAAGTGTTTTAAAGAATTTTGCCATAGGGTCTCCACATACTTAAAGGCGGCCCTGTACAGGACCCTAGTCCGGAGTCTCAACAGAAAGAGGATGTCCTTCACATATTTTTGTATACCTCTTCTATACGAATTTGAAGGTATTAAGCATGAAAGGTGGAGACAAAAGGGCCCATAGATAATATGTTTTGTTAAGTACAATAAATGATTGTTTCAAGTTTAAACTTAATTAGAGAATGAAATTAAGAGAGAAAAAAACTAGTATAATCATCTAAGAAGACCAAACCATGCATATTTACCATAGGCATATCAGTGAATACTGAAGGATTAATTTCCCTTGTTGGAATCAAACAAAATTAGTAATGACCAGTAATAAATTGACTAATTTGTTATTTTTTTAAATTGATTCGTGTCTTGTCTACACCAGTGAATAATTGTGCACAGTTTCAACTGGATCCGAGAATGGGTGTGGAAAAAAAAGTAAACGTGTACAAACCTTTTACCAGACAGAAAGAGTGAGTTGATATAAACTTTTTAATAAAGAATACTGATCGTACTAAAGCGTTGTCAATAATTAGTGTTTATTACTAATGTTTCCCCATTTTTTTAAATTTATAATCAGAATTACATCAAAAACGTCTCATTCCAAACGGTTGCAACAAAATGTTGCGTACTTATATTTCCCCATAGTATTTGCCCACATTGAATGTAGTGTCAATTATTTTAAATTTTTGTTTATATATATTGAATAGGTTCATGCGGCTCGGGATGATCTTGGAAGGGGAGGCAACCCAGGAAGTATTTACAACGGCAACGCTGGACCTAGATTAGCTTGTTGTGCAATAGTAGTCACCCCTTGATTGGCTTATGCATTTTGCTGGACAGTTTCAAAGTGATACTTAAATGTCTAACGATTGTAAAATGTTTACTTTTATACCTAATGATTGGCGGCCCTTTGTCTTTATGTTGATGGATGATTAGGGCTGAGACTAAATAAAAGAATGAAGACACAGTATCAAAATGTTTGTTTATTTAAATTGTCAAACTCATATAGGCCTACACGGTGGCCCAAGAGAAGTTTACAAAACAAGAAAAACGTTTTTAAAATATATATATTTTTAAAACACAATACCTCTAGTATTAAACTTCAAATATAATATAATAATAATCATTTTAAAAATGTGTAGTTCAATACGGGTTTCAAATCCGTGATACCGTCAGCTTTTAAAACATACACATTTTTTTATTTTGGACAGCGAGGAATATATACTTTTACGATAATTTATTGGTATGTACATTATATGGACAGTTAGATCTACAACTCGATCTAAAGTTTAGATCTAGAAATGTTATATTTAATCCCTGGGTAGCAAATGTCTATATGTAATACACATTAGATTTATGTTAAAATTGAAGTAACGCTTATAAACTTCAATGAAAAAAATTTAAATGTATTATTATCGCATAATTTCGGTAATACGGCTGTATACGCCATATTGGCTCTAAAGCCTAGATATTGTCTCCAGCCAAATTTACATTAATTATTTTTTTTTACTTTGAAAAATTACAACTGTCAATCTAGAGTTTCCCAGTGTAACCGACGATCTAGTAATTCTTTTCTCAGCGATATACATCAACTATTAAATTTCTAGGAAAATCGTTAGAGCCATTTTCGAGATCATTTGTCCGGGTACCTGGATCCAGGTTTCTGCTGGTTCCGGGACGTTCTGACTTGATTACAGCTATGGTAAAAAAAAAAACAACGGTTTGTGTTAAATTGTCTCTTTAAATTCAAATACATGCTCATCTATTAGCCAAAAGTGTGAACAAATTAAAACACACACAAAAAAGTGTGAACAAATTAAAACACACACAAAAAAGTGTGAACAAATTAAAACACACACACAAAAGTGTGAACAAATTAAAACACACACAAAAAAGTGTGAACAAATTAAAACAGACACAAAAAAGTGTGAACAAATTAGAACAGACACAAAAAAGTGTGAACAAATTAAAACAGACACAAAAAAGTGTGAACAAATTAAAACAGACACAAAAAAGTGTGAACAAATTAGAACAGACACAAAAAAGTGTGAACAAATTAAAACAGACACAAAAAAGTGTGAACAAATTAAAACAGACACAAAAAAGTGTGAACAAATTAAAACAGACACAAAAAAGTGTGAACAAATTAAAACACACACAAAAAAGTGTGAACAAATTAAAACACACACACAAAAGTGTGAACAAATTAAAACACACACAAAAAAGTGTGAACAAATTAAAACAGACACAAAAAAGTGTGAACAAATTAAAACAGACACAAAAAAGTGTGAACAAATTAAAACACACACAAAAAAGTGTGAACAAATTAAAACAGACACAAAAAAGTGTGAACAAATTAAAACAGACACAAAAAAGTGTGAACAAATTAAAACACACACAAAAAAGTGTGAACAAATTAAAACAGACACAAAAAAGTGTGAACAAATTAAAACAGACACAAAAAAGTGTGAACAAATTAAAACACACACAAAAAAGTGTGAACAAATTAAAACAGACACAAAAAAGTGTGAACAAATTAAAACAGACACAAAAAAGTGTGAACAAATTAAAACACACACAAAAAAGTGTGAACAAATTAAAACACACACAAAAAAGTGTGAACAAATTAAAACAGACACAAAAAAGTGTGAACAAATTAAAACACACACAAAAAAGTGTGAACAAATTAAAACAGACACAAAAAAAAAAGAGTAGTGAGATTTAGAACAAATGAAAATTTACGAATATTTGACCACGGTTACACCACTACATGTAGAGGACAAGACTTAAAAGTAAATAATTAATACTACATGTATGGTGATCTAACAGAAAGGCACACATTTAAAGTATGCAAATACGACTTTGAGCTCTTCAAAATAAAAAACACCAACTGTTGGGAAACAGAGGCACTGGATAAATTCACATGGTGATCGAGCATAAAGAAAGGGTCCGGGCTGGCAGATGACATACAGACCAGAAATAGAAAGAAGGGTAAAAGTGTAACAGCGACTGATGATTACAGATGCCCAATCTGTGACCGCAGTTGTGTATCAAGGTTTGGCCACTTTAGTCACACAAGAAGTTGCAAAAGGAGAAGATCATCTGTGGAGACGTACAAATCCACAGAAACAATGAACCAATAAATTACAAATAAAATACAATCAAATCAAATACTCAGAATCATACAAAGAGGAAGGCACATTTCTTTCTCCAAATGCTAGAACAAATTTAAAGAAGTCCTTCTTATTCCCTAGTGCCATTAGTCTATGGAACGGGTTGCTTGAGTCAGCCAGAAAAAAACAATGATTTAGAAGAGTTATATTAACATATGGATCCGCGTAGGACGTATAGTCATCTTCGCTTTGGATGGAATGTCTTTAATTTATAAGATGAAAAAGTATTTTTCACAGGCAAAAAAAAAAACAAAAAAAAACACTCATAATAATTTGCTTTCTATGAAACTTGTCTGATTTGAGCTAATCAAATACGCAAGCAGTTAAAGAATGATAAATCATTATTTGTTTTCTTTCTTTATTGTCAGATCATGGCTTCATCTCCATTTGACATTTTCATAAATAAATATATCCTGAAATAGCAAGAATTTTAGTGCATTTGTATCTTTACAAAACAGAAGCATTTTCGAAACATGTCAACAATTGTGTGCTTCTTAGCACTGTGGAGTCGAATTCCCAAGTTCTTTTTCTTGCCATTAAAATATTTTTAACTCATTAGTTTGTAAAATTAATCTTTTAATATGGCGTCCTTGATCGTCCTCTTTGTGTTATTTTTTAACATTTTTCTTTTGGTTTCTTTGTATCACCCCCCACATCTGTGGCGTAGCTAGGCTGAGTGGAGTGGGGGGGGTCCAAAGTTGAAAATCCCCCCGGCTCCAATTTGAAGGGGGCCAAATGAGTGCCCGAAATTTGTTTTTACATTAAATATTACGCCATTTTCTCATGTCATGTTATCGAATGTCAAAATGCAGGGGTCACTAATGAGGTCAAGCCCACAGGCCCCCCAAATCCCTCGCTACGTCACTGAAATATTTCTCCAAATTGCTTTCTTTTCTTTTTATCACGTTTTTAAACTACGTAAACGGTATCCACAGAATCATAACAAAACAAGATAATGCAAGATCTGTTAATGGACACGAAATATTCAAGCCATGGTCTTTTGTGATGGATAAAAGTAACATAAAGACAGACTTAGAGCTTGATCGATGACAATACTAACCGTTGTGTATGCAACTCGATTTTTTAAAAAATGATATGTAATATTAACATAAATATGTATTCTCAGCCTTTATAAACGAAAATCGAAAATGAGACTTTTGGATTTTTCGGCAAGAAAAATTAAATGTAAGTAGCTTTTAGCTTGAAAACAATCTGAGCTTCCTATTATCGATAATGAGATTTCTGACCTTTATTACATTTAATTTGCTTTTACAAATAAAAATTAAATCAGATTTCCATTAACTTTTTCCAGTTTTTTTTTCTATCTAAACATGCTAGAAAGAGAGACAACAAAAAGAAATAAATAGCGGCTTTAACCTTACAGGGACCGCTACAAAACAAAAATTAAAAAAAACGTAAGACTCTATGTTCAATAAAATAGACCAGTGATTGAACAGACGGCACGCCACTGCACGACCCAACTTCCACTTCTAAAAGGAGCACGTCATAATTCCATACAATGTGCATTCTTAACTTTTATAGACGAAAAGACATGTTTTCTGTCACCTTTTTTTTTTTTGGTTAGTGTACCAGAAATGAAGCAATTAATATATTATATATATATATATATATATATATATATATATATATATATATATATATATATCATGGGCGTAGCCAGGATTTTTTTTCGGGGAGGGTTTTGGGGGGGATTCCCCCCCCCCCGACCTCCCCCCCCCGCGAAAAAAAATTATATATATATATATATATATACATATGTGTGTGTGTGTACATAATTAATCTTTATTACATTCTGACCCTTTCGGAAGACGTTTATTGTTTATTGTAGACTCCCCGCCCTTGCTAGCAAGGGGGTCTGGGGGAGTTCGTAGCGCTCCCCCAGCGCGGGGCGAAGCCCCGCCTCCGAGCACTATTTCTGGTATTGAAAGCCAACAAAATGCATATTCTGAGGTATCTACAGTGCATTATCTTGCTATTAAAAAAATTTATTTCAAAAACCTAATGTGCTATTCTTACTGACTTAGACCCTCTCGCGCCGTTCGGCGCATTTTCCGGCAAGCTGTTTCCGCAACTCTTATTTTGCGTAATTCATTTTGTCGGAAAACATGTCCCGCAAAACCTCATGCGACGCAATGTCACAACCTTACTAAGGATTCCACTCCCAGTTCGGCATAATTTTTCTTTGATTAAGACCCGATCTCTATGACTGACTCCTAAAATCTGTCTTTGCCATCTTTGTTGAGCCACATTTAGTGTTTTTCAATTTCGGCAGAAGACTATTCACACTTAATTAATGGAGCCCAAGCCACTGGTAGAAATTTCTAACCTTTCTTGACTACGCTCTTGGAATTACATGCCTGTATTTCGCTTTAGATTTTATATCGAAAAGGAAAGTTTTTTCGTCAAATCATCTGTTGAGGGGTTTTAAACTAAAAAATCTCTGGGTTTTTTTTTTGTTTTGTTTTTAATTCAAAACCCCATTTAGCTACGATCATAGAATTTGGTGACTGTAGTTTGCTTTAAAATAATATTGAAGAGAGAGGTTTTCAACTCTAAACGCTCTGTAGGGGAATTTTAAACTCAAAACCATCTGGAGGGGTTTTAAACTTTAAAGAAAAAGCCATCTGGAGGAGGGGGATTTAAACTCAAAACCCCTTTGGCTACGCTCATAGATTTTATAGTGTGTAATTTGCTTTTTTTATATTGAAGAGGTACTTTTTAGCTTCAAACCCCAACTGGAAGGGGGAGGGGGGTTAAACTCAAAACCCCTTTGGCTACGCTCATAGAATTTTGAGTGTGTAATTTGCTTTTTTGATATTGAAGATGGGGTTATCGTAAATTTTGGATAGGGTTTTAAAATCAAAATCTTCCTCAACTGTGCTGTTGGAATTTGGGATTGTTGTTTGCATTTTTTTGGTTTTGTTTTATAGAAGAGGGGGATTTAACTGCAAAAACCTCTGGTAGGGGGTTTAAAATTCAATACCCCCTGTAGGGGGTTTTAAACTCAAAGCCCCCTGGTAGAGGGATTTGTATCTCAAAACCCCCTGATAGGGGTTTTTAAAATCTCAAAACCCCCTGGTAGAGGGTTTTTAACTCAAAACTGCCTCGGCTGTGCTGTGGTAAGTGATGATTTAGTATTAAAATCTCACCTAAAATAAACAAAATGAAAGCAAAAATCAGTCACTTAATTCCGCCCCCCCCCCTGCGGGGGGGGGGGGTGATTTCATTTCGGGGGGGGTTTGAACCCCAAGAACCCCCCCCTGGCTACGCCCATGATATATATATATATACCTTTCCCACAATAAACACAATCTAATAACATGCTATAAAGTGGCTGTTGCACCAGAAAGTTATAAGATTTAAAATATCATGATACCAGATTTTCAATATATTCTCTTTCTCTTTTTTTCCGGACTTAATTAACCTGACGTACGTTCGAACGGATAAATAACACAAAACAAATAGCGGCTTTCCCCCCTTCTATGGCTGCTAAAAACAAGGGAGAGGATTGATGTGATCAACTTTTAGAATGAAAATCACACTCTAGATCTTTTTCTATGTAGACAAGAAACGTATGCAAATGTATTAATTAAAAAGTGACTGTTGCACCAAATATTTTTAAGATTTTAAATATAATACCGGATTTTTTTATTATATTTAAAATTTTTGCAGTCTTAATTAACCTGACGGTCGGTCGAACGGATAAATAACACAAAACAAATAGCGTCTTTTCCTCTTTATGTGGCTACCGAGAACATGGAGTAGGTAACTGTAATTAACTTTTAGAATGATAATCACAAAGCAGATATTTTTCCAAGTAGAAAAGAAGCGTATTGAAATGGTGATATTGAAACGTGTGGTCTTCCCAGATAAATCAGTTCTTGTATCTCAAATAAATTAGCTATTTCAAGACCAAGTTTGTTTTTTAATTTATTTTATTTTGTTGCTTTGTACTTTGGTTTCATCCAATTTAATGAACTAGTATCTTGGACCTTCGGGTCACGTGGACGTGATGACGTGAACGTGGAGCTGATTTCTGATGGTGTGGTCCGATGATGGCGATCTTTGATTGACGTCAATCCTAATGGAATCTTGTCTTGGAAGATTTCTTCGCGTTTTATCAGTGATCTGAAATACAAGGGGGAGTTAATTGCATCTCTCTTTTATCACAGCTGAAATAATTAAAAGTGAATTACTTTTGAATGAAGTGTGGCCTACATATTAAAGAAGTTTAGAATGCCCTGAAGTACTTTGCCCTAAAATTTTATTTGGTTGTATTTGGCTCGAGTTGAAGGTCCGGATTTGTTTTGAAATAAATTATTATACTATGTTTTAAGAACATTAATGTCTCCATTTACAGCAAGCCGTATGTAATTGTCATATAGTCACTGTTTGTAGCTAGAGAGGGAATTGGAGTTCAACCCCCACCCCCAACGAAATCTCCCCCGCAGGGTTGGTCGGAATTAATTGACTGATTTTTTGCTTTGATTTTGTTTATTTTAGGTGAGATCTTAATACTAAACCATCACTTGATCCAACCCCGCCAAGGGGCCTTAAGTTAAAAACCCTCTACCAGGGGGCCTTGCAGTTAACGCCCCCCCCCCCTTTGTATAAAAATAAAATACAAACGACAATCCCCAAAAAACCAAGAGCATAGCTAAGGAAGATTTAGATTTTAAAACCCCCTCCGAAATTTACGATAACCCCCCCCCCACCACACCTTTTCAATATATAAAAGCAAAGTACACACTCAAAATACCATGAGCGTTGCCAAAGGGGTTTTGAGTTTAAACCCCCCTTCAGCGGGGTTTGAAGCTAAAAAATACCTCTTGAATATAAAAAAAAAGCAAATTATGATCTCAAAATGCTATGAGCGTTGCCAAAGAGGTTTTGAGCTTAAACCCGCTTTCAGCGGGGTTTGAAGCTAAAAAATACCTCTTCAATATGAAAAAGATAGCAAATTACACACTAAAATACTTTGAGCGTATCTAAGCCAAGGTTGTTTTTTTTTAGGTTAAACCCCCCTCCTCCAGAAGGCTTTTTGTTAAGATTAAAACCCCTCAAGATGGTTTTGAGTTTAAAATCCCCCCCCCTACAAAGGGTTTTGAGGTTGAAAACCCCCTCTTCAATATTATTCTAAAGCGAACTACTCTCACCAAATTCTATGAGCGTAGCTTAATGGGGTTTTGAATTTGTTAAAAAAATACTCCAGAGATTTTTTAGTTTAAAACCCCTCAACAGATGATTTTAACGATAAAACTTTCCTTTTCGATATAAAATCTAAAGCAAACTACAGTCACCTAAATCCAAGAGCGTAGTCAAGAGAGGTTACAAATTTCTACCAGTGGCTGGGCTTCACTAAAGTGCATTGAATAGTCTGCCAAAATTGAAAAAGACTAAATAATGTGGCTTAACAAAATAGCTAAGACGAATTTTAGGAGAGATCTGGTCTCAATCAAGAAAATCCAATGCCGAACTGGGAGTCGACACCTTAGTAAGGTTGTAATAGAGCGTAGAAATTAGTATAATTTATTTTTAGCGTGTTGGGGGGGGGGGGGAGAGAATCCTCCCCCTCCCCCCACCCCCGAAAAAAAATCCTGGCTACGCCCATGATATCAGAGATGATAAAACAAACATATTTTACAAAGCAAAAAAAAGAAAAATTCTTTATAGCAGAAAATGTAAAGGTTATCTGTTTCTATGATCAACTGTTAATGAGGGTGTCATGTGGCAAGGACAACGACCAACCGCCTTTACCAAAGTCATGTCTCCTTCAAAGATGGGTGGTCTCATGGGTGTGCTAAAAATCTTGAAATGTAAAATGCCAGCCTTAACCGTGATTTGAACCCGATACTTCTCTGTTCGGACATTAAACTAATCTAAATACGTTTTGAACAAGTAGGGCTTAATGTTCCTCTTGAGTTAAGTAAATCACATGATACGTCTCAACTCAACTGGGAGCTTAGTTCCAAGCCATGTACTGACAAGGCCCATAAACAATAAGTTTGAGGAAAGAGAGTCTGTAAGGTTTTGTTTTTTGTTTGTTTGTTTTAATCCACGGCTAAAAGAAATATAATATAGCGTTTACATAGTTTGTATAGAGCGAATGGGAGGTGGATAATGAGCCCAAACTTTCTTTTTGACGCCCAAAGCTTTTTAAGAATTTAAAATATATTAATCAATACATGATTATTTTGAATACCAGGTTGAGTCAGTGGTAACAAATAGTTGAAGTAGAGAAACATGAACATTGATCAAGTGATTATGTCAAAGAAAAAGCTTAATATAAAAAAAATATTTTTAAAAAGCTTATGTAAGAGAAAGAACTGCACATTTACAGTCAACTATATCAATACTGTAAAATTCATTTCCGTTTTCTATATTAATTAATTAATTGGTATTTTGATTGATTCATGTCTTGTACGGGACCAAGAATAATTGTACAAAGTTTCAACTTGATTCACGAATTGGGAGTGGGAGAAATAACGTATACAAAATTTTTACCAAACATTTTAATATAAAAATTTTAAAAAAATCTTACTTTATGTTCAAATAATACAATTAACTCAACATTCATCTTTTATCTGTCATTAAAAAACAAAGATAGATTTTGCAAGAATGGGAACCCATAGCATTCACATTCTTAATGCAACTCTATCAAACCTGCAATACTACCATGAAATTATTTTTTTTTAGTTTTTGACATGAGACTTTTGACCGACCAATTTTTGGCTTTGAAGAAAACTTGAGCTATAAGTAAGAATAACAAGATCAGTCTAGTTTTAATTCATAACATATTCTTTCTCTGTGAGTGACATTTTTAAAATCAATTTTCGCGCTTTTCGATAAAAAAAACACAAGTTTCCATAAACTCCATTTTTAATCTCATATATATATTTTTTCGTGTCAGACGTTAAATTATCCAATCTGTAGCTTTGCAATGTAGCATTGATCGTTGACAACCTCGCTGTACTTTAAACATTAGAATTAAATTCGCCACACGCAACCAGACCTTCATTTCTCATCGACCAAGTTATTAAAAGTTTGTCACTTATGATCCCAGAAAATACAATCACGAAAGCTTTCTAGAAAAAGCAAAAAAAAAAAAGAAAGGAACATGATGTCTAAATGATCCCTAGACACTGCAAAACAGAACCTATCCTTAGTACGTCGCTGTTACTCTAAATGTCATGGGTATGTTGAGTTAGCGCTTACTATTACATCGGTACTATTACATTGGTACTATTACATTGGTACTATTACATCGGTACTATTACATCACTATTACATCGGTACTATTACATCGGTACTATTACATTGGTACTATTACATCGGTACTATTAAATTGGTACTATCACATCGGTACTATCACATCGGTACTATCACATCGGTACTATTACATTGGTACTATTACATTGGTACTATTACATTGGTACTATTACATCGGTACTATCACATCGGTACTATTACATCGGTACTATTACATCGGTACTATCACATCGGTACTATCACATCGGTACTATCACATCGGTACTATCACATCGGTACTATTACATTGGTACTATTACATTGGTACTATTACATTGGTACTATCACATCGGTACTATCACATCGGTACTATCACATCGGTACTATTACATCGGTACTATTACATTGGTACTATCACATCGGTACTATTACATTGGTACTATTACATTGGTACTATTACATTGGTACTATTACATCGGTACTATCACATCGGTACTATCACATCGGTACTATTACATTGGTACTATTACATTGGTACTATTACATTGGTACTATTACATCGGTACTATTACATCGGTACTATTACCTTGGTAACCCAACTCTAGATATTGTTTTTTGCTGATCCGATGTGAACGTTGTGTTTTCTACTCCTCTAAAAGCAAACAAAAATGAAATTAAACACTTGAGCTGTCTGTATAGTATTTATTCAGTTCTTTTCCAATAAAGTGAAACACATTCGTACAAGTTTTTATATTTTTTTTACGGATTCTCTCACACTACTTTGTAACTAGCAAATTGAATCAAAGATTTTTTTAAAACTATTTACTTAATTTCAATTTCAATTGTAAAGATAACTGTATAACTTTTATTTTAATCTATGCATAATTTGCATATCATAGACATAGAGCAGTCTAGTTCTGTGGGCATAAATTAAAACTTTCTTAAAATGAGGGGATTATATTTTAAAATTGCAAACTCCTGAGGAAACACCAAGCCTACACTAAATGCCAAAGAATATATCAGAAATAGAGAGGTCTAGTTTTGTGGGCTTAAATTATTAATGCTCTCCTTTTGTCAATGGCGCGATGACATTGTTATTCCACAAATTAAACAAACAAAATAACGGGAGAATAAATGTAGGACGTATCGACTTTTCATTTCCTCTCAAGCCCAACTCCGTGTGGATTCAGAATGCTGTATGATAAGATTTCAGGACTGGTTGGTTTGAAACAAATAATCAAGAGAAACATAACATTAGCGTAGATTTTCTGTTGTATGTCTGGGGCGTTCTGGAAGCGCCTTGAGCCTACATATTTTTTAAAGATACTATAAAATTGCAATTATTATTATGATGATTACTTTCAAATTATTTTATGAAAAAAAAATTATAATATTATATAAGTAGCACCAAGGCCTGCGTATCTATTTAAAATTCTGAAATAATCAAAATTTTGCAAATCGTAAACAATCTTCTTCTTATTATCTTTATAAACAAAAATCCCCTTTCAGACCTTGCGATCTATGGGGTAGATGATGTTCAGGTCATCTGTTTCTTTGGTCAACGGCTAACAAGCAAGGTTCCTATTAGAGTTGGGTGGACTAAAGGGCCCCCCTAAAAATCCTAAAATTAAAAAACCCAGTCTTCACCTACATTCGACCCCAGCATCCCAGGTTCGGAAGACAAGTGGTTCACCACTTGGTTAACAACCGCTCCTCCCCCCCCCCCCATTTTTATAATAAGAAACATTAATTATTAGAGTTAAATAACATTATCAACAAACACTTACTGGATCTCTGTTGTTTGTGGAGGATTTGTTTGTTGCTCGAGGCATGATGCTTTCTAATATCTGCAAGCCAACAATCAAAATATATTACTACAAAAAAGTATGTGCTGACTTGCTATTATACTAAAAAGCTCGTTTACCAAATTGTTTACAGGAAAGAGCACTCAAGATTTATCATTTGCAAGACTGGCTCTAAAACCTATATTAACGGAAACCTTAAGATTTTGACAAAATATTCCCATTTAAATAAAATGACTTGGTAGGATTAAACCTTATAATTGCCCAAAGGAAAGAACTCCGCACTTACAACTATATCTAAATAGTGTAGAAGCTTTTTCCCTTATTTCCCTCAATAGATACCAGCTCATATACAACAAGAAGGATATGAGAAGGCTGACACACTCGTCAAGAGAGGGAGAACAAACTCACAATTAAACTCTGCACTCTATCCAGAAGAAATGAAGAAACTAATAGTGGATAAAATAAATGAGAAATATACGAGCCCTCATTCAAATCACAAGAAAGATGATGCCTATTAAAAGCTATCCCGACAGGATTAACGTCTAATCTTTCGACTCAGGACCGGACAAAACAGAATGCGACAACATATGTACCGGAAGCTCAAAATTGGAACCAGTGAAATCTGCCCATGTGGAGTGTCACCAGAGAATGCCGACCACATTCTCCAAAACTGCTCTCTTTACTAGAGGACCGTGCAAGACACTGGCCCCAAAACACCCCTATAGAAAGAAAACTATATGGAGAGCTCCCTGATTTGGAAACCACTGCGCAGTTCATCTCATGTATTGGTCTAGTCATCTGAACGCTCCAACATAAAAATGAGAACAAAGAAGAAGAAGCCTGGTCGTGCGGTATGCGCTCTAGACTGTCGTTTGGACGTATCAAAGGTCTAGGAATTAAATTGTCTTCAACTCTAAAGGATAAAAAGGTCATCTGTTTCTGTGGCCTAAGGCTAACAAGGATGTCATGTGACCACCACAACAACTAACCGCTTTGATTTTTCCCCATGTACGCTTACCAACTTTGAGGTTAACGTACCCGAACAAGTCTTTGTCTCAAGTCTTTAAAACAGAAACCATAGATGAACGGATTCACACAGGTATTGAGTACCGTCAGGAGCCACAGATACTCCAAGACATTGAGGGACAGCTGTTTCTGAAAGCAACACACACAAGATTAGCTCGTATTATGGTTAAATAAGAGTTAAACATTCGTAAAACTTTTTGTATTATTAGGCCTATTATGTGACATTATAAATGCACCAGACTTAGTTTATCTCTAATCTCGCTTCAAAACCACGTGGGACGACGTCATGTGTTGAAGTTGTCCATCCTTTAAGGAACCCACGAAGTAAAGATGTACCTGTCTACGAACAGTAAGCATACCAAATGTATTGAATGATACAAACCAAGAAGCCGATCCTTTTTTTGACAAAGCTTATATCAACTCACTCCGTCTGTCTGTCTGTCACAAATTTTGAACACGTTATATCTCCCACTTCCCATTCTTGGATCAAGTTGAAACTTTGCACAAGTATTCAATGTTTCTGACAAAATGTGACTAAAAATACAAACAAAAAAATACAAACAAACAAAAATACAAACAAAAAAATACAAACAAAAAATACAAACAAAAAGTACAAACAAAAAAATACAAACAACAAAATACAAACAAAAAATACAAACAAAAAAAATACAAACAAAAAAAAACAATTGGTGAGCTAAATAATAATAATAATAATTTTGTTTGATACTGAAAAAGGGTAATAAATCTTATAGAATTTAGATATATGGTTGTAAATGTGGAATTCTCCCACTTTGTTTTTTTTAAGTATTTATTTTATATATATATAGTCAAGCCCCCCCCCTAATAAAGATTAACTAATTAGTAAACAAACTCAGTTCCCTCGAAAGGTGTGACCACTAGAGAGTCAATACGCTGACATTAAACCTACGTCCAACGTATTTAACTTTTTTTGTGGTTACTGACCCATAAAAAACTCAATGTGATGGACTAAACAAATAAAAGGGGGTGGGAGTTGTTCATCTCTACCTCTGGAGATATACCCGCACAGCTAGACAGACGTCTGGTCAGCATGACGTAGTCAAGGAATGTAGCATTTTAACATGTTAACTAACTTACTCAAAGGTCAAGACAAATTGAAAAAAGTGCCAGCCATTGCTGCTCTGTATGTAAGCGCATTTATGATGTAAAGTTTCATCTCTATTTATATTAAGTTATTAACACGCCTTGTCTTTATAATAAACGATGTTTGGTGCATATTCATAATGGCTCTATTTTTAAGCACATTATTTTGTTTTCATATAAACATTAATACATTCTATAACAGACATTAATGGAACTAGGTCCACTTTATGAATATTAAATTATGTACTTTTTACTATCCGGTTTACTATCCGGTTGTGATATCCGACCGGAGCCGAATAGCACCGGATAGTAAAAAATGCCGGATATTCGGCAGAAGCCGGAGCCGGAGGGACTATCCGGTGCACCCCTAATATATATATATATATATAAACCAGTTCTCTACCTATGCATGAGACAATGATTGAAGAAGAACTTACAGTCAGACCACTGTCCACATGAATGACAATAAGAGACGCCTCGAACGGGGTGAGGTTGATGGTGAAGACTAGAGCCAGGAACAGACAGGTTAGAGTGACACGGCGGTGTCGTCGATGCCGTTGCATGGCGTAGTTGATGTGAGCTGAAAAAGGCTGGACCTGGGTATGGGTCAAGGCATGGTGGAGACACTAAATAAGACGTCACCGTGTTTAAGGGGTTTTAAGTAATAAGTCACAGTATATATACATTTATTCATTTATTTATATATTCATTCATGTATGCATCTATTTATTTATGTATTTATACAAAGCTAATAACTGGTCTGTCTGTTTGTCTGTCTGGTAAAAAATAGTGTTTACGTTATTCCCCCCCCCCCAATCTTGGATCAAGTTGACATTTTGCCCAATTATTTCTTTTACCTGACAAAACAAAAATCAGTTTTAAAAAATTAACCAATTAGTTTATTAACTATTGGTTATTAATTACTTTGCTTGGTATGAAACGAGGAAAACAAATTGTACTTGACAGATGTGGCGGTATAAATTGAACTAGCCTCCTTTATTATTATTTTTTTCTGTGTATAGAGAAATAGGTCGACGCGTAAAAGTTTGAAACTAACTATATATAGCTATGAAACCTTCTATTTTCATAAGCACTTTGCTTGCACAGTGGTTAGCGTATTGAGGAGTTACTAAAACATTATCACTTTCTTTATTTTCCTTTCGGAAGTCGATAATCATTTCCTTGTTGTTGTTGTTGTTGTTTTTTTTTTTGTTTTTTTTACATTCTATATTAAACAATTTTCAATACAGTAGTTTGTTATAGTATTTATTTCTCTTAAATAATGATTTACATCCGCGCGCTGAGAGCCTGGCAAGAAGAGCCACACGTCCTCTGCAAAGGTTGTTAAGGAACAAAAAAGGAACTACCTGCTGGAAGATCTTTGGTATACCTTCAATGAAGTCCAGTAGGGAATCGGCGCCTGCAAGGGCGCCGTGATCCCGTTGATTGTTAGAAAGGCTTTTATCCAACAACCAGGCCTAGACATGGGATTCCCCATCCCGTGTCCTGTCTGAGGACTCCCAATAGTAGTGGCCATGATGACTGGGCATGAGTGGGCCGTACCACGTACACGGCGCACTGTTCCCGATAACTACTAGTCCACACGTTATAAGTCTATAAGTGGTCAGGAGAAGTGCTGACCATGGGTAGCTTGTCTCATATTCCTATAATGTTATCACCACTGTTCCGTGCGGGAGCCGCCACTCCGAATCAGAAGGAGAAACTCCATTAGTAACGAACCATGCTAGGAATAGTATACTCCCTTAGAGCACGTGAGAGGAAGCCGCCACTCCAGCTAATCCGGTCACTGATGACGGCCTCTTTCGTGGGAATCCCGTAAGGGCCTGGTTCGCTGCTCGCACCTAGCCTATCTAGTTCCACTACTAGACGTTTCTACCGCCACGATGAGGCGACGGGTAGCTGGAATCCTCCGGATCTTTGGTATACAGAATGTTCCACAAAGGCGATGTCACGGCCCCTTGGGGTGCTCCTGTATTAAAGATACATGCGTCAGATACTGTGCTGTTAACCCTAACTCTCTGAGATCTCAAGTGTCAAGAATCCATTAGCCCATAGAATTATATATGGACTTATCTTCATTGCTTTCATTGTTTCAAGAACGATATGGATTTGGATTATGTTATTATTGTTAGTGTAGATCTATTACATATTTAATTACATGACTAATCCAAACTAATTGAGACAAAGACACTTTATTTGCTTTGTTCATTTTTTCTAGGTATTTTAACTACATAATATTTAAAGATGTATTGTACCTCTGCTGTCCCGCGTTCTTGTTCACATTAAATACTTAATATATAAATGCGTGACTCTTTCTCTCCTGAGATTTGTATGAGACTCTTGTATGGCCAACTAAGCGAAGAAAAGCGCTCGCAAGGTGGTCAAAGAAAGCGCTTCAGGGACACCCTCAAAGCTTCTCTGAAGGCGTTCAGCATAGACCCAGGCACCTGGGAGACAGAGGCACATGACAGAGCATCATGGCGTCGCGCTGTGAAAACTGGCGCACAGGTTGCTGAGGAAAAAAGAACAATGCTGGCAGAAGAAAAACGCCAGAAAAGAAAAGCAAGGCCCACGACACAAGCTCCAGCTGGAATAACCTGCCAAGTGTGCGGCCAAACATTCCGGGCTCACATAGGTCTCACCAGCCACACGAGGAGGCATAGAACCCCAGTGCAAGGCCCTCAGCCCCCTGGATGACAAAGTGGTCATCATCGAACCACGACGGACGAACTATATATATATAACTCTTTCTCTCCTAATTGACGGTGTCAACGTTGATTTGACCCACATTTAATTAAACTGACTTTGGATTTATAAACTTTAATTTGTATTATATAAAAGAGCATGCATTCTCCTATAATTCAAAACAAAATATAACATTTTCTGAAAAAAAAATATTTTATTGAATTTTTAATCATAACAATGTAATGAAATACAAATGAGCAAAATGAATAATACTATCGAAACGAGGGAAATAACTACGGAGAGAAAGAGTTAAAATATCCCTACTCACTTTCAGAGAGGAAGCTCTCATCTTGATGACAACCCCGACATTGCTCAACCACATGACAACCAGTGGCACGAAGAAACAAAGGACGCGGACGATCAGAGTGTACTCCTTGGTCCGGTTCAGATTCTCAAACGGGATGCTGCAAGTTTTGGTTGTGGCCAGAACTGTGTTCCATATTCCGTTGGGGACGGAGACCCCGCATTGCAGCAGCCAGACAACTATCAGGGCAATGATGTATCCTTTTAAGTTGCGAACTCTATCAAAGACTTCGATGTTAACAAACCTGAGAAAGGTAAAAATAAATACTTTAAACATACAAAACAAAGTAGAAAGAAAGGTATATCTGGGTGTTTTTTTTTTACCGTAACTGGTTTTTAACTTAAGGCTCACGCCTCCAAAAGACGACATACTAACCACTTTGCTAGGGATGTGCTTGTTTGTTTGAAACTTACTTTAAAGCGGTGAGCTATAAAGGGTACTGATTCAGCTTATACCACCACAGCTGTCAATTACAATTTCTTTCCCATATTCGAGATACCAAACAAAATATTGAAGTTTTAATAGTTAATTAGCTAATAAGTTAATTTTTTATATTGATTCTTGTGTTGTCGGGTGAAAGGAAAAAAAATGTGCAAAATTTCAGCTTGATCCGAGATTGGGTGTCAGAGAAATAACTTGTACAAACTTTTTACCAGACAGACAGAGTTGATATATGCTTTGTAAAAAATATATCCGATTTTGACAGCTTTGAAAAATTGTTTTTATATAGCGCAATCTTCAAGAGCATAGCATGTTTAGAGCGCTTTGGGCTAATCTCTTTACTATACCAGTGGGAGAAGAGGGTATCTGGGAGAAGTTTGCTGTGAACTCGATAAGCGCCAGCATACAAATCTCAGGTCAAGAAGGGTTTCCACCTCGAGCCATCGGTAGCCAAGTTGTTTTTGTTACTCAGCCACATATCCGACACTTATCGCAATTGATATTTTGAAGGCTATCTTTAAAGAAATCAATATAACCGATGGTATCTCGTTTGTTGATTGATATTTTCCATTTATAGTCACTCTGAAGCAGAAGACTCAAATTAAAGTAGCAATTATACACTCAACACTAAACTATAATTTACAAATACAAAAACGTAGCGTAAAATAAACAATTAAAGCGACATTTCGGAGTGAGAAATTGTTGTCATTTCAGCATGGGACGCTTATCTTAACATATGTTTTGTTCTAAAATACAGGCGTTCCATTAGAAAAAAAAGAGGATTACGCCTTGGATTAGCCAGAAAAACCAATGACTTAGTTGACTTGAAATCTTGTATTAACATCTACGACTGGATTAACACGTTCAAAATGGAGACGTTGTTTTTTTTTTGTGTGTGTGTGTATTTATTTAGGAAACGACAGTAAATTTTTAGATAAGATCAGCAAAAAATATTCTCCTGTTATAATTTCAGTCTATAATAATTATAAATTATTAGCTTTTTAAGTAAATATTGGTTAGATTAAAGATGTATTATGTTTTCCTATTTGTAGATTTTAGTTATCATCTAAAAAAGAAAGCAAACCATTCAGGGTAGACTTTATTATTTTTATCATGTCTTATAACTGTTATAAGATTCGGACGTTCTTTCAGAATTGAAGATAATTACGTCCTAGTCCAAGAGTCCCGGAAGATGGCCGGGGATTTTAGAGGGCAGGGTTCGAACTAGGGACCTTTCTTTCGACAATTTAAATGCACATAAAGCACGACCAGGGTTATGTATTGATGTTATTTTAGTGTTATTTTGAATTGTGAAGTAGAGCATAGAAACTGAGTGTGTGTCAGTGAGTGTGTGTCAAAAAGTGTGTCAGTAAGTGTGTGTTTTTTGTGATAGCACGCGTGTGAATGCGTATGCGTGTGTGTGAGTTAAAAAGTGTGTGTATGAGTGTGTATGTGAGTCTTCGAGTGTTTGTGTGTGTGACGGTTGCTTCTAAATAGGCAGTTGTTTTTGTTTCTCTTTCACGATTACAACGATGACTTATTCATTATTTAGTCTTTGTATTTCTTTATTTACAAGAGAGATGCGATTCGTTTTCCCTTAACGAGCTTTGTTGATCTGATAGTGAGACCTCTCCCTAAGAAATCAATGCGTCTAAGAAGGACTTTAAAAAAATAATTCTTTTAAAACGATGAACAAGGGAATATTCTGTCCCTGAGTCATATGATTGCACGTGAGTGTCAAAAGATAACAAGAATTAAAATAATATAATTTCATAATATAAGCCTATACATGGAATCACTGACAAAGTATCCAAACAAAATCTTCTTGATTTTAATTAAGATAATATCGATTCAGTTGTCTTGGAAATAATGCTGCAAGCAATCAACACAATCTTTACCCATGATCAACTCTCATTTTGTTCATTAAATGTTCGTCTTACAAGATGTTTAGGAAGTCAACTTATTAAAGAAACATAAAAAAGTGTTATTTTTTTTGAATTTTTATTTGCTTATACAATATCTCCTTTATGAGGCGGACAACATTTTGTAAGAGCTATTTGTTTGTTTGAATGATAGATTTAAAAAAAAACAATCCTATCCCCACTGTTCCAAAAAAAAAAATCTTGTTACGCGCGTGTTTGATATACAGATCTAGATATGGTAGCATTAAAAGAAAGTAGCCTAGGTAGATTTCTACGATTATTTAACTCTTTAATGAATATAATCGGGAATTTCCACTGACGTGTGTTCAAGATGTAGGTCAACTAGATCTCAAGACCAAATTTAATTTTAAATTAAATTAGGTAGTAATTTATTTCTCCCGTTGATATACATAAACTGTCAGACTTCTAGAAAAAAAATGTTGGAGCCGTTTTCGTGTCCAGCATCTACCCACTCACCCAGGACACAAGAAAAGTTTGCAAGCTGATTCGCTTCTTTCAAAATGAGCTTTGGTGAAATGAACGCCTATAAATGTATTTCTCATTTTGTCATTATAAAACCAACAGATTAGTGTGTATGTGGAGTGATATATACTGTAATAGTATTTCATTAATACTTAAGATATCATCTAGGCCTATCTTATTGAGTCTATACGTTGATATAATAATATAATAATAATTATAGCTTTTATAGCACTTTTTTATAGCTCTATTTTCATGCTTATAGCATGCTGAGAGCGATATGATGTAATCTTGTTTATGGACCAGTGGGAGTATCTGGGAGAAGGTTTTCCGTGCTGCCTTTAGGTGCTCAATAAACACAATTCTGCCCAAGTCGGGTGTCGAACCTCGTGCCCCCTTCATAGGTAGCCAAGCAAAGCCAAGTTCAAGAGTACTTAACCTCTGGACCACGCTTCCCACATATATAAAAAAAGTGCTGCAGAAGTACGAATAAAAACAATGGTTTAAATAAGTAGGTGTATAATAACTAACTTCTGCAGCGATGTTGGGGTATTCTTTAACTTTTCCCGTTAATAAATTACAATATCAATTACATAACGTTCAATTCAGAAACTCGTAAGAAAAATTATACATACACTATATATTACCAATCTTAGAACTATGTCTTTCTTGGGACTCTAATCCTTTAGGGCAGGGGTTCTCAACCTGTGGGTCGTGACCCCCCTTGGGGGTCGATTGACGATTTGCCAGGGGTCGCCTAAGACCATCGAAAATATGGATTGTTATTGTCTATTCTTCTATTTCTGTATGTGTGTGTGTGGGGGGGGGGGTCGCGGCAGAGTGGGGGGCTGTTTAAAGAGGTCGCCGAGCATAAAAGGTTGGAACCGTTGCTTTAGGGCATTCAGTAAAGTTGCATGCGATCTGGTAAAGGGCATAGCATTGTTCTTAATTCTTACATATACATTGTTTTTCGGCTGGCGCGGTACCCACATCTGCATATTGCCTTTCAGATGACGAGCTTTGCCTGTCCTTGAGTTTTACCTATGAAAAATTGGCCACGTAAAACATACCTACCTTATGACGGCTATGATGGCCAGCGTGGATATAGTAATATTGGCCAACATTGTTCTTGCCACAGCGTGAACTTTACATAGAAACTCTCCGCACGCCCATTCACCTAAGATAACTTGAGACAAATAGGGTAGAGTCTAAAACACAGAAAACAATAGACAATGTTTAAACCCAGTTTATCTATTAAAACAAGAAAAGTATTAAAAATTTTTTTTAAAAGACAATACCTGCTTTATACAACTTATAGAGCGATATTTTTTGTTCCTAAAAACTAATAAATTTTAGATTTAAAAAAAACAACAAAATATTTTTTTTATCCCGTCCCGATTCCCCCCTCCCCCCATTCCTCCTTAAAAGGTGTACTAGATCTATACATTCGATTAACCAGGAGGAAGGGGTGAGGGGTTTAAAAAAAAGGTTATTAAATCTAACATTCATTAATGTTTTTTATAGCTCAATAAGCTGTACAAAGGAGATATTGTCTTTTATTATTTTTTTTAATTTTTAAATGTTTTTATTGTTCGCGATATTGCCTTTCAATTTAAATATGTTTAATAATAATATCTTCATCACTCGCCTGAAATACACACTGCAATAGTTCAGCTAGAGACAGTGACAGCACAAGAATGTGGAGGTCGACAGTGTTTCTTTGTTTCAGTCTCTGTCTTGAGAGCCATATGACGTAACTGTTGCCTATAGTTGAGACTAGAAGGCAGCTAATCAGGAAGACAATCTCGAAGATCTGGAACTGTGTCATGGACCTTGGGGTGTATGTGAAGGCGCCCATCAATGTTGAGTTTTGTGACTGAGGAACGGCTTCTGGCTCCCATGGCAGAATAATAAATCTTTTCCTTAAATAGTAACAGATAGAGTCAGCGCTATATTTCAGGCCATGCTCAAATTGTACTACAAACGTCATTATGTATAGAAAAGATTAATTACCACGATGTATATATATATATATTTTTTGCAAAGCTTCTATCAACTCACTCTGTCTGTCTATCTGTCTGTCTGGTCAAATGTTTGTACACGTTATTTCTCCGAAACCCATTCTCTTATCAAGCTAAACTTTTTTCTCAATTATTTCTTTTACCTGACACCACAAGAATCAACAAAAAAATTAACCAATTAGTTAATTTATTATTGGTAATAAATTTTATTTTGTTTGGTACATCAAACAAGGGAAAAATAGTACTTGACCGAAGTGGTGGTATAAGCTGAATAAGTCCCCTTTATAAATTATTCGTCTGAATAATAGGCCAAAGACTGGGGCATGTCAATCAACACAAAAAATACAACATATACCATCTTTTCACTGTCAACAAATCAACATATAATAAAATTAACATTAGACAAGAAAGCTTTAGAAAAAAATTACAGCCCTGCATATCTTGGAGTCACCTATGACCCGAGATTAACCTGGAAAAAACAAATAAATAAAACACAGAGTAAAGGCATCCAGAGACTATCTTTTATGAAAAAATTAGCTGGCACAGATTGGGGAGCTAATCATAACATCCTGTAAAAAGACATATACCAGTTACGTAAGACCTGTACTAGAATATGATATCACAGCATGAGGCTCAGCAGCCCAAACCAACCTAAGAAAAATAGACAAGGTTCAAAATATTGGTCTAATGATGATGACTAGGAATAATCAAAACAACACCCATAAGAGCTATGGAGGAAAACGCTGCCCTGGTATCTCTGGATAAAAGAAGAAAAATAAAAATCCTTTCCCAATTCACTAAATTGGAAACCTTGGAGAGGCACCCACTCAAAACCAAAATCCACAAAGCTGATATTAAAACCGTTTCAAAAGGAAAACTTTTATACAGGAATCTCTAAACCTAAAAAAAAAAACACCAACTAGCTGCTACTTGCTAGCAAATCATTCAAGTACCCCACACAGTCATATTGTATTTCTAACTGATGCAAAAACAATCTTTCAAAGCTTGGAAAACTTTGATTCCTCCTATATAGAATGACTCAGGGCAGCACTTACAAATCTCAACAAAAAAAATGTTATTCAATGGATCCCAGCACAGATACAACTAGAAGAAAATGAGAAGGCTGACACACTCGCCAAGAGTGGAAGAACTGTACACTATCCAGAAGAAATGAAGAAACTAATAGTAAATAAAATAAATGAGAAATGGGCAAGCTCTCATCCGAATCACAAGAAAGATGATGCCTATTATAAGCGATTCCGACAAGATCAACGTCTAAACTTTCGACTCAGGACCTGGCACAACAGAATGACAAAACATACGTACCGGAAGCTCACAATTGGAACCACTGAAATCTGCCCATGTGGAGTGTCACCAAAGAATGCTAACCATGTCCTTCAAAACTGTTTTCTTTACCAAGAGGCCCATAAAATACACTGGCCCCAAAACACCCCATTAGAAAGAAAACTATATCGAGAGCTCCCTGCCTTGGAAAGCACTGCGCAGTTCATCTCATGTATTGGTCTAGTCATTTGAACACTCCAACAGTTCATCTCATATATTGGTCTAGTCATCTGAGCACTCCAACATAACAATGAGAACGAGGAAGATGAAGAAGGATCACAGAGCGTATATCAATCACTCTGGTAGAAATTTGGAGCACGATATTTCTCCCATACTTATTATGATACCAAGTTGAAGCTACACTATTATTTATCGCACCAAACAAAACATGAATCAATTTTTTTTTAAAAATAAAAAAGCGAATTCGCCCCCGAATCGTTCCACCTAGGCAGGTAGAAAGGAAGGTTTCAATATTTTCATAAAGAACATTAGAATGAAATTCTATCAAAGACAAATGACAGAGAAGAATGGAGAAAGAAGGTTAACAGATCTTGTGTGGTCCACAGACCAAGGGATATGTGAAAGTGAATGTGGAGTTAGATGTGAACCTGGCCTAACTAATGTCTTATAATGAATACATAATAATTGTTTTGTAAAGGGAAGATCCTTTATTTCTCAAGAAAAAGACATTTCCGTAAAAAAATAAGAGGAATCACCTTTATTTCGGTGTTTTACCCATATTGGAGGTCTGCAATTCACGCTATAATATGAGTAATTACTTATTAATTGTTGTTTTAAATTATGTCCGACTTATATGCATACTAAATAGATTTTTTCTCTTAAAAAAAGTGTGGAAATGTGTAGTTAATATAACAGAACTTACTTAACTTAATACAAATGTAAAAAAAAAATGTTGACAAAAAATCTAAAACCATTTGCATAAAGTTGTTAAAAATGTGGTAAATGCCCATCCCCCCTACTTAGTAGCTTCCAGTGCTTGTTACTATTAATAGTGAATAGTTGTAAAAGT